>NC_052170.1:25579792-25733057 GCF_902713615.1 Scyliorhinus canicula | reverse complement strand
AGAGTATAGAGGGTCCGCCCAGGTGGGCGCGAGACCCTGGGAGAGGTATAAGACAGAGACCCCGACCGCAGCTCTCTCTCTCTGCCAGCCCTCCCAACAAGAACACCTTTGTAGCAGCTCTCGAACTTGACCACGGAGAGGAGAGGCCTGGCCAGCAGCCGCCATCAAGTAAGTGTCATACAACGCACACTACGAGAGTAGACACTCCTGACCCCTTTAGTCCATACCGACTGGAAGCATGCGGACCCAGGACAAAGCTAGAGGCCGTTGTTCCCTGATCCGGCAGTCCCCTTATCCAGATAAGTATTGGCCTGTTATAGCGGGAGGATTAGCCTAGTCTTGTAGTTTTATATGCATGATTAGTAGATAACTGTCTTATATTAAACGTGTCTTGTTTGAACTTACTAACTGGTGTATGGAGTTATTAGTCTGAACTTGAACTTGAAACTTGTGGCGGTATCGTAACGATACCTGGCGACTCTAAAGCTAAGGAACGAAACAGAGCCAAATTGAGTGTAAAGCACACTCACCCAGAACGAGCAACAAAGATAAAGGAGAATTACTGCGGATGTTGGGAATCTGAAACAAAAAGAAAAAGTGCTGGCCAACCTCAGCAGGTCTGACAGCATCTGTGGAGAGAGAAGGGAGCTAACGTGGGCAAGTGGATGACTCTGTCATGGCTAAGAGTTGTGCTGATAGTGGAAGATGAGGTGCTGTTCCTCCAGTTTGCGTTAGGCACCTCATCTTCCCATTAAGCACGTTACAGCCTTCCAGATTGATGAGTTCAACAACTTCAGACTGTGAACTCTCTCCTCCCACTCCATTTTTATCTCTATTTATTTTTATTTCTTCCCATGGTCTCCCCTCCCCCCTATCCCACCCCACCAGGGTTATCTATTCCCTGTTCCAAGTTGCCCTTGGACACACTGTTGATCTCTGTTCTGCCATTAGCCCATTCTGATCTCTTTTGTGCCACAATCAGCAGCCTTCCAATCGCTCCCTAGCCTCCACGTATAGCTGGCCCTCTATCCAGCCCTTACTGCTCTACCCCTCCCACTGCAATATAAATCTCATCCTATTTCCAGTTCTCTCAGAATCACAGAGTAATGCAGTGCAGAAGAGGCCCTTCTGCCTCTCGAGACTGTCCCAGTGAATGAGAAACACCCGTCCTGCCGACCCAATCCCATTTGCCAGCATTTGGTCCAGAGCCTGGAATGTTGCGATGGGCCAAGTGCTGATCCGGGTACTTTTTAAAGGATGTGAGGCAACCCACCTCTACCCCCCCCCCCCCCCCCTCCCCCCCAGGCAGCACATTCCAGACCCTCACCCCCCTCCCAGGCAGCGCATTCCAGACCCTCTCCCCCCTCTCAGGCAGCGCATTCCAGACCCTCTCCCCCCCCCCCTCCCAGGCAGCGCATTCCAGACCCTCTCCCCCCCTCCCAGGCAAGCGCATTCCAGACCCCCCCCCCCTCCCAGGCAGCGCATTCCAGAACCCTCACCCCCCCTCCCAGGCAGCGCATTCCAGACCCTCTCCCCCCCTCCCTGGCAGCGCATTCCAGACCCTCACCCCCCTCCCAGGCAGCGCATTCCAGACCCTCACCCCCCCCTCCCAGGCAGCCCATTCCAGACCCTCACCCCCCCCCCCCCCCCTCCCAGGCAGCGCATTCCAGACCCTCACCCCCCCTCAGGCAGCGCATTCCAGACCCTCTCCCCCCCTCCCAGGCAGCGCATTCCAGACCCTCACCCCCCCTCCCAGGCAGCGCATTCCAGACCCTCCCCCCCCCCCCTCCCAGGCAGCGCATTCCAGACCCTCTCCCCCCCTCCCAGGCAGCGCATTCCAGACCCTCTCCCCCCCTCCCAGGCAGCGCATTCCAGACCCTCTCCCCCCTCCCAGGCAGCGCATTCCAGACCCTCTCCCCCCCTCCCAGGCAGCGCATTCCAGACCCTCTCCCCCCCTCCAGGCGTGTTTTCCAGACCCTCTCCCCCCCCCTCCCAGCAGCGCATTCCAGACCCTCTCCCCCCCTCCCAGGCAGCGCATTCCAGACCCTCACCCCCCCCTCCCAGGCAGCGCATTCCAGACCCCCCACCTCCCAGGCAGCGCATTCCGGACCCTCTCCCCCCCCCCTCCCAGGCAGCGCATTCCGGACCCTCCCCCCCCCTCCCAGGCAGCGCATTCCAGACCCTCTCCCCCCCCTCCCTGGCAGCGCATTCCAGACCCTCACCCCCCTCCCAGGCAGCGCATTCCAGACCCTCACCCCCCCCCTCCCAGGCAGCGCATTCCAGACCCTCACCCCCCCCCCCCCCTCCCAGGCAGCGCATTCCAGACCCTCACCCCCCTCAGGCAGCGCATTCCAGACCCTCTCCCCCCCCTCCCAGGCAGCGCATTCCAGACCCTCACCCCCCTCCCAGGCAGCGCATTCCAGACCCTCTCCCCCCCCCCCCTCCCAGGCAGCGCATTCCAGACCCTCTCCCCCCCTCCCAGGCAGCGCATTCCAGACCCTCTCCCCCCCTCCCAGGCAGCGCATTCCAGACCCTCTCCCCCCTCCCAGGCAGCGCATTCCAGACCCTCCCCCCCCCTCCCAGGCAGCGCATTCCAGACCCTCTCCCCCCCCTCCCAGGCAGTGCATTCCAGACCCTCTCCCCCCCCCCTCCCAGGCAGCGCATTCCAGACCCTCTCCCCCCCTCCCAGGCAGCGCATTCCAGACCCTCACCCCCCCCTCCCAGGCAGCGCATTCCAGACCCCCCCACCTCCCAGGCAGCGCATTCCGGACCCTCTCCCCCCCCCTCCCAGGCAGCGCATTCCGGACCCTCTCCCCCCCTCCCGGGCAGCGCATTCCAGACCCTCACCCCCCTCCCAGGCAGCGCATTCCAGACCCTCACCCCCCCCTCCCAGGCAGCGCATTCCAGACCCTCACTCCCCCCTCCCAGGCAGCGCATTCCAGACCCTCACCCCCCTCAGGCAGCGCATTCCAGACCCTCTCCCCCCCTCCCAGGCAGCGCATTCCAGACCCTCACCCCCCCTCCCAGGCAGCGCATTCCAGACCCTCTCCCCCCCCCATTCCCAGGCAGCGCATTCCAGACCCTCATCCCCCCTCCCAGGCAGTGCATTCCAGACCCTCTCCCCCCTCCCAGGCAGCGCATTCCAGACCCTCCCCCCCCCTCCCAGGCAGCGCATTCCAGACCCTCTCCCCCCTCCCAGGCAGCGCATTCCAGACCCTCTCCCCCCCTCCCAGGCAGCGCATTCCAGACCCTCTCCCCCCCTCCCAGGCAGTGCATTCCAGACCCTCTCCCCCCCCCTCCCAGGCAGCGCATTCCAGACCCTCTCCCTCCCTCCCAGGCAGCGCATTCCAGACCCTCACCCCCCCCTCCCAGGCAGCGCATTCCAGACCCCCCCACCTCCCAGGCAGCGCATTCCAGACCCTCACCCCCCTCTGGGTAAAAAAACAATTTCCTCAAACCCCCCATAAACCTCCCACCCCTCACCTTGAACTTGTGTCCCCCTCAGAACCGACTCTTCAACTAAGGGGAACAGCTGCTCCCTACCCACCCTGTCCGTGCCGCTGTCCAGCTCTGACTGAGAGGGAACAGATCACTGCCAACTTAGGAAATCAGTCGAAGAGGAAAAAAGAACATTGGGGGAGATGATGATGTAGTGGGAATGTCACTGGGCTGGTAATCCAGAGACACAGGCTCAGGCTCTGGGGGGGGGGGGGGGGTTAGGGCAGCTCAGGGCAGCTGGTGGAATTTACGTTCAATTCATTAAAGCTGGGATTGAAAACGTCGTCTCAGTAACGGGACCATGAAACTACCACCGATTGTTGTAAAAACCCATCGCGATCACCAATGTCCTTTAGGGAAGGAAATCTGCCGCCCTGACTGCGTCTGGCCTACGTGTGGCTGCAGACCCACAGCAATGTGACCGACTCTTAACTGCCCCTCTGAAACGGCCGAGCAGACCCCTCAGGTCGAGGGAAATTAGGGATGGGCAACAAACGCTGGACTAAAGTGGCGCCCAAGTCTCCGGAGTAAAAATAAATGAAAGATTCAAATCAGGGACGCAAGGTAACTGAAAAAGCCATCACCCAGTCGAAGGGTTGGCAATTTACAAGCTGCACAACGGACTGCTCGAGATTTGATAGTTTATCAGCTGCAAAAGGCATTTCTCTTTTTTTTTTTAAATCTCACCCGCTCCACCCAATCTGAGCAAAAGATTAGTGTTAGAATGACTGAAAACCGCAGGCTCTGCTGTGAGATTGACGGCTGCAGTTTCACAGCTCCTTTATCTGATCAACTGCCTTGTGACAGAGGCTTTTTTAACCAGCTGGCTCTCAAAGTAAGGGGGCCGTGTTCACGTCAGCTCAGGGTTGGCCAGTAAAGACAAAGTGCCGGCTGGTGATGCAGCTAAATTAAACGGGCGCTCCACATCTGTATACAGGGTGCGGCGCGGAGGGAGCAACGTGTATGCGGAGACAGACAGCAGAAAGCCCCTGCGGGCTCAGAGTCTGCATGGTGTTTGACAAACGTCAGCCCTTCCGGCTTCTCTTCCCAATCCCCAATTCCTCATTGTTATCAGAGAACCAGTGCCATTTTGCCCCCCAGTTCTATCCCGAAAGGCCGAATCGTCCTCTCTCAATCGCAGCCAGCGTGAACTTTACTGGGCCGACATTGTTCTGGAGGAGGCACTGGTGAAACTTTCTTTCGCCTTGGGTGGATGTTGCAATTTCTTTGTGGGCACCAGTTTCTGAGTGTGTGAGAGTCCACAGTGGGGAAGGCAAGGGAAGGCAGGCATCTGATACCCAAGTGAGCAGGGCAGCCACCAACAGCGTATCTCAAGCAGATTGAAAGATTGCAAAATAAACAGCGCAGCAGCGGAAGTGCCAAATCTGGCTGACTGGGAGGCAGAGAGCGGGCAAGGGAGGGCGGCAGGATCGGAGGGTAACAATCTCAAAGAATGTGAGGAGATGCAGTCCCATTGGCAGAGACGCACAGTCTGATTAAAGCACCAGAATTGTGGCTGGTCGACAAGCAGGTGGGGGAAAAAATAATTAAAAAGGGCAAGTCGGGTTTTATGCATTAGAACAACCAACAAAATAATGATTAATCTGTGCAAGCCCCAAGATATTGTCTACAGGTTATAGAACAGTAGCACAGTGGTTAGCACTGCTGCTTCACAGCACCAGGGTCCCAGGTTCGATTCCCGGCTTGGGTCACTGCCTGTGTGGAGTCTGCACGTCCTCCCCATGTCTGCGTGGGTTTCCTCCGGGTGCTCCGGTTTCCTCCCACAGTCCAAAGAGGTGCAGGTTAGGTGGATTGGCCATGCTAAATTGGCCTTAAGCGTCCAAAAAGGTTAGGTGGGGTTACGGGGATAGGGTGGAGGCGTGGGGCTTAAGTCGGGTGCTGTTTCCAGGGGTCGGTGCCAACTCGCTGGGCCGAATGGCCTCCTTCTGCACTGTAAATTCTATGATTCTATGAACCCCATTATAGAAAAAGAAATGCAACATCGGTGAGAAGAAGGTCAAGAGTTTTGCTGGGATGTTAGAAACCCCCATGGCCGGGATAGACAAATCTCTGAAAATTAGGCACAGCACAGGGCGAACATTACCTCCTCAAGGATGTGAATAACGTGCATGAAGAGGAATCATACGGACATGAAATACTCTCTCTATTTGCTCTCTCCACAAGGCTGAGCGATCCCAGCATTTTCCCTTTTTGTGAATAACGTGCTGTAATCTCAAACTGTTGCCAGGGAGGGTTGTGGGGGGGGGGGGGGGGATTTGGTAGCTAGGGAGCAGAGCTTGGAGCAAGAACCTGGGACAATGGTTTCAGGATCCCAAATATTTAATTGGGGGGAATTTCTGCTCCAATTTCTGGGTGTGCGCCCAGCGGTCCGATAGTTTAGCAACAATGGGGGATACAGGAGAGGCGGCACTGGGTGAGAAACGTGAAGACTTTGGAGGATGTTGCTGAGGGGGCAGCAGGGGGATGAGGAAGAGGAGAAGGGCAATCCTTGGGGGAAGCACTGGAGGGAACGGTGCAGGAGCAGGAAGAGGAGCCATTTCGAGTGATTCGCTTGCTACGGTGAGATGGGCAAGGATGGGACCAGGTGAGAGCAGCACTGCCACTCAGCCGGACACCAGGGCAGAGGTTTTGGAGGAGGATGATCTTCAATGCAACGAGGAGGGATAGTTTATCTTTGTCACAATCAGAATCACAGAGGATGTTACTTGGAACTTTGATAAGAGATGTCATGGTGAAGTGATAACAGAGAACAAAGAAAAGTACAGCACAGGAACAGGCCCTTCGGCCCTCCAAGCCTGTGCCGACCATGCTTCCCGTCTAAACTAAAATCTTCTGCACTTCCAGGGTCCGTATCCCTCTATTCCCATCCTATTCATGTATTTGTCAAGATGCCCCTGAATGTCACTATTGTCCCTCCTGCCACCACCTCCTCCGGCAGCGAGTTCCAGGCACCCACTACCCTGTGTGTAAAAAAAACTTGCCTCGTACATCTCCTCTAAACATTGCCCCTCACACCTGAAACCTATGCCCCCTAGTAATTGACCCCTCTACCCTGGGAAATAGCCTCTGACTATCCACTCTGTCTATGCCCATCATAATTTTGTAGACCTCTATCAGGTTGCCCCTCAACCTCCGTCGTTCCAGTGAGAACAAACCGAGTTTATTGAACCGTTCCTCATAGCTAATGCCCTCCATACCAGGCAACATCCTGGCAAATCTCTTCTGCACCCTCTCTAAAGCCTCCACATCCTTCTGGTAGTGTGGCAACCAGAATTGAACACTATACTCCAAGTGTGGCCGAACTAAGGTTCTATACAGCTGCAAAGTGGAGAATTCTAGAACCAGGGGACATTGATGGCAGAAGGTGTCGAGGGGACGTGAGGAAGAACATTTTTACACAGAGGGTGGTGGGAGTCCAGAATTCACTGTCCGAGTTGGTGGTGGAGGCAGAAATTCTTTTAAAAAGTACCTGGATCTGCACCTTAAGTGCTGTCAGATACAGGGCTATGGAGAGGGTGCAGGAAGGTGGGGTTAGAAAGTGCTGTCAGATACAGGGCTATGGAGAGGGTGCAGGAAGGTGGGGTTAGAAAGGGCACCTGGATGTCCTCGGGCTGGCATGGACAAGATGGGCTGAATGGCCTCCTTCCATGCTATAACTTTTCTCTGATTCTACAGGACTTCTCCCAGAGTGATGGTTAGCCAATACCTTCAAAACAGGCCAGTCGCTCATTCCTAACAGTTGCGTGGGACCCCGGTGGGTATGAACTGGTCAAGAAGGTGAACGCCAGTGTATAAATACAGGCTCCTTATCAAGTATGAGCGAATCAAAAGGCTACACATCATGGCAATTGTGCAGCAATTCGCAAACCTATGTGCAATCACTGTCGCGAAACACAACCACAGCCGCTCTGAAAGGTGAGACAATGCAAGGTGCAGGTATGCCGAGCCAAGCCGCCCCAGCTAACAGGGCCCAACAAAATAACGTGACGAGTTTTAGGCAGCCTAGATCAACGGACACAGAGCTGGTACATCGAGCCCAACACAGACAAGCATAATGGGCGGGAGTCTCTGATCCTGAGGCTAAGTGTTGACGCCGTCGTAAACGTCATTGTGTTTCCTGACGGCATCAACAGGCCCCCAGGAGCAGCGATCCTGCAGCTCACAGGGGGGCCAGCACGGCACTGCAGCGACTCCGGATTTCCAGAAAGCCTTTGACAAGGTGCCACACAAAAGGTTGCTGCGTAAGATAAAGATGCATGGCATTCCGGGTAAAGTAGTAGCATGGATAGAGGATTGGTTCATTAATAGAAAGCAAAGAGTGGGGATAAATGGGTGTTTCTCTGGTTGGCAATCAGTAGCTAGTGGTGTCCCTCAGGGATCCGCGTTGGGCCCACAATTGTTCACAATTTACATAGATGATTTAGAGTTGGGGACCAAGGGCAATGTGTCCAAGTTTGCAGGTGACACTAAGATGAGTGGTAAAGCGAAAAGTGCAGAGGATACTGGAAGTCTGCAGAGGGATTTGGATAGGTTAAGTGAATGGGCTAGGGTCTGGCAGATGGAATACAATGTTGACAAATGTGAGGTTATCCATTTTGGTAGGAATAACAGCAAACGGGATTATTATTTAAACAATAAAATATTAAAGCATGCTGCTGTGCAGAGAGACCTGGGTGTGCTAGTGCATGAGTCACAGAAAGTTTTATATATATATATAGCAAATAAAAGATAAGTCAAAGTTTTTTTATGTTGCCCCCATTGGTGCAGTCGCAAGAACAGAGTGTAAAGGAAACAACAATTTACACTTCATGAGAAGAGCATGCTGTTGGGCCAGTGGGCTCTCATTGGTCGGGATGGTGCCATGGAGAATACAGCAGTCAGCTGATGACTGACAAGTCTTTGCTTCAACTCAAACTCGGACCGGTCAAGCCGGGGAATGAACGGGTGAAAGGTTGTCTGCCCATTTTGTTCGGTTGAAACAGGCGCAACGTGTGTACATGTCCTTCCTGACGGCAAAGAACAGAGGCCACTTGCCAACCAATCGGCACTCTCCTCTCCTGAAGTATAAATTGTTGTTTGGAAAACAATTCTCATAATGAAGGAAAATGAGCAGAGCAAGTTCTGTACCTGACCCCGGTAAAGATTTCCTGCCTGAGGTTAAATATTTCATCGATCGCTGACAAGTCACCACTAAAATTCTGGCAATGCAACACCTGGACACTCACCCCACGCCTAGAATTAGAGGCAAGGGCTAACTGAATCCAATCAAATTTAGATTTCACATTTTTAAAAACTCCAATGTACTGCCAACGTAACATTAAGGGAAGACGGCATACAGATTAAATCTCAAAACTCTACTCAAAGTTGTAGTGCAGTCAGCTGAGCGAGGAAGAGCCAAACGCGCGTTTCGCCTTTGACCGACTGGTGAAAATCTAGATGTATGACATTTAACTAATCCGTCTTCTACGTTTCAATGCTGAACATCTGGAACTGTGGCTTTCGTCCAACTGAACCCCAAATGCGAGATTTCACAACTGATTTCTTCACCACTAAAATCAAGGTCAAACTACACACCTCAAAAAAAATGACGCAGTGAGTCTAATGCTTACTGATTAATTAAACATGCCTCTCTTCCCAAAAAACAGTTCCGCGCTTGTTTAAAGGAAGGGTTTCAGAAAAAAACACTGGGAAGTTCTGGAGTTTTCCTGTGCGGAGTGGATGTCAAAACTACAGCCTGTAAACCATTCCTGCACCGTTCCACAGCCAACAATTTACACTTTGTCTTTCGCAGTATTCCAGTATAAGGAGGAGGTTATTGCAGAAAGGAAAAGTGACAAAAATAGTTCCTTACTCTCCTTTCCATTCTGCACTGCAGCATCAGGAGGAGATAGAACATAGAACAGTACAGCACAGAACAGGCCCTTCGGCCCTCGATGTTGTGCCGAGCAATGATCACCCCACTTAAACCCACCTAACCCGTAACCCAACAATCCCCCCATTAACCTTACACTACGGGCAATTTAGCATGGCCAATCCACCTAACCCGCACATCTTTGGATTTGGGAGGAAACCGGAGCACCCGGAGGAAACCCACGCACACACGGGGAGGACGTGCAGACTCCACACAGACAGTGACCCAGCCGGGAATCGAACCTGGGACCCTGGAGCTGTGAAGCATTGATGCTAACCACCATGCTACCGTGAGGCCCCCTAATTGATATGATTGCACATCAATAACCTGGTTGTTCCAGGGGTAGATTTACAATCTCAGCTGTCGGGACTCCAAACCGTACAGGCAGGTTACTTAGGGAGAGGGGAGCAAGACAACCAGTGAGCAGCACAGTAGCACAGTGGTTAGCACTGCTGCCTCACAGCTCCAGGGTCCCAGGTTCGATTCCCGGCTTGGGTCACTGCCTGTGCGGAGTCAGCACGTTCTCCCCGTGCGTGCGTGGGTTTCCTCCGGGTGCTCCGGTTTCCTCCCACAGTCTGAAGCTGTGGTTAGGTGGGGTTAACGGGGATAGGGCGCTCTTTCGGAGGGTCGATGCAGACTCGATGGGCCGAATGGCCTCCTTCTGCAATGTCGGGGTTCTACGATTCGAGGAAAAGAAAAGTCTGCCACCCCGACGTTGAATGTTTAATGAGTCAGTGGTGTCACTTTAACAGTTAAATAAGCAACGGGGAGGTTAAACGCAACCAGCTCATTGCAATAGCACAGATACATCTGGGGTGGCTTTTAGATTATTGCATGGAGCAAAGTGCATTTTTACACCTCTTTCTAAAAACATTTTGAGAAGGAAACCGTCGGCTGCGATGAAGCAGAATTTGGGAATCTGCAAAGGACTCACACTGTTCGTATAAGTGACCGACGGAAGACAGAACTGTGTGACCACAACAGCAGCCTGCGCTGACTGACACATTTAACCTCTGAGCCTTCAGTGGAGCAGCCAAATCTCACGCTGCAGATGCTGCCAAGCAGTTGGAAGAAACGCAGCACCTGCTTGAACGAAATGGAGGTTGTTTTGCTCCCACCGTCAGCGCACGGGTGCACAGTTAAACTGTCCGACAGGGGCCACCTGTGCATCGCACCCTGCTGAATACTGTTCCGTTGGCACGTGTCGACTTGCTTGCTTCAGCACAAAGCACGCATCACTTTGCTGCTTCTGGTCTCACTGTGTGAGGAGCGGAGCTGGTTCGTGTCGCACACCAAGCTCCCTCACTTGTTTGAAGGATCAAAATATATAGGGCAGCAGGTAGCAACACAGCTCAGGTGCCGGGGGGGCATCGAGATTCAAAGCAATTGCACAAGTGTTATTCTGCTCCGAATGCTGATTTTGAATTCAACGGTTTCATGGTTGCCGAGTAGAAACTGTTTCATTATCTGCAAGGCAACACACTATCGTCGCAGGAAGTATCGCTAAACACCACTCAGAATGTGACAACCTGAGGAAATCTGTCAGCACACGAGATTAACGCCACTGGGATCCACTGCTAATCATTATAGAATTAGGCCAATAATCCCACATTTATTCAATCTGAGAGTTGTTATTAGGCCAGGGACCACACACCGCAGAGGAGGCAAACACACCTTTTATTTCACAGGGTTTGAGTATCAGGGCGATGAGGTGGCACAGTGGTTAGCACTGCTGCCTCACAGCGTCAGGGACCCGGGTTCAATTCCCCACTGGGTCACTGTCTGTGCGGAGTCTGCACGTTCTCCCCGTGTCTGCGTGGGTTTCCTCCGGGTGCTCCGGTTTCCTCCCACAGTCCGAAGATGTGCAGGTTAGGTGGATTGGTCATGCTAAATTGCTCCTTAGCATCCAAAAAGTTTGGGTGGGGTTGCTGGGTAACGGGGATAGGGTGGAGGTGTGGGTTTATAGAACATTACAGCGCGGTACAGGCCCTTCGGCCCTCGATGTTGCGCCGTCCTGTGAAACCCCTCTAAAGCCCATCTACACTATTCCCTTATTGTCCATATGCCTATCCAATAACCATTTGAATGCGTTTAGTGTTGGCGAGTCCACTACTGTTGCAGGCAGGGCATTCCACGCCCTTACTACTCTCTGAGTAAAGAACCTACCTCTGACATCTGTCCTATATCCATCCCTCAATTTAAAGCTATGTCCCCTCGTGCTGGACATCACCATCCGAGGATAAAGGCTCTCACTGTCCACCCTATCTAACCCTCTGATCATCTTGTATGCCTCAATTAAGTCACCTCTTAACCTTCTTCTCTCTAACGAAAACAGCCTCAAGTCCTTCAGTCTTTCCTCATAAGATCTTCCCTCCATACCAGGCAACATCCTTGTAAATCTCCTCTATACCCTTTCCAATGCTTCCACATCCTTCCTATAATGTGGCGACCAGAACTGCATGCAATACTCCAAATGCGGCCGCACCAGAGTTTTGTACAACTGCAACATGACCTTATGGCTCCGAAACTCAATTCCTCTACCAATAAAAGCTAACACACCGTACGCCTTCTTAACAACCCTCTCAACCTGGGTGGCAACTTTCAGGGATCTATGGACATGGACACCAAGATCTCTCTGCTCGTCCACACTACCAAGAATTTTACCATTAGCCCAGTACTCTGCCTTCCTGCTATTGCTTCCAAAATGAATCACCTCACACTTTTCTTCATTAAACTCCATTTGCCACCTGTCAACCCTGCTCTGCAGCTTATCTATGTCCCTCTGTAACTTGTAACATCCTTCTGCACTGTCCACAACTCCACCAACTTTAGTGACATCTGCAAATTTACTCACCCATCCTTCTGCGCCCTCCTCCAGGTCATTTATAAAAATGACAAACAGCAGCGGCCCCAAAACAGATCCTTGCGGTACACCACTAGTAACTGAACACCAGTCTGAACATTTCCCATCAACCACCACCCTTTGTCTTCTTCCAGCTCGCCAATTTCTGATCCAAACTGCTAAATCACCCTGAATACATGCCTCTGTATTTTCTGCAATAGCCGACTGTGGGGAACCTTATCAAACGCTTTACTGAAATCCATATACACCACATCAACTGCTTTACCCTCGTCCACCTGTTTGGTCACCTTCTCGAAGAACTCAATGAGGTTTGTGAGGCACGACCTACCCTTCACAAAACCATGTTGACTATCTCTAATCAAATTATTCCTTTCCAGATGATTATACATCCTATCTCTTATAAACCTTTCCAAGACTTTTCCCCAACAGAAGTAAGGCTCACTGGTCTATAGTTACCGGGGTTGTCTCTACTCCCCTTCTTGAACAAGGGAACAACATTTGCTATCCTCCGGTCTTCTGGCACTAGTCCTGTAGACAAAGATGACTTAAAGATCAAAGCCAAAGGCTCAGCAATCTCCTCCCTAGCTTCCCAGAGAATCCTAGGATAAATCCCACCCGGCCCAGGGGACTTATCTATTTTCACACTTTCCAGAATCGCTAACACCTCCTCCTTATGAACCTCAAGCCCTTCTAGTCTTGTAGCCTGTATCTCAGTATTCTCCTCGACAACATTGTCTTTTTGCTGTGTGAATACAGATGAAAAATACTCATTTAGCACCTCTCCTATCTCCTCGGACTCCACGCACAACTTCCCACTACTGTCCTTGACTGGCCCTACTCTTACCTTAGTCATTCTTTTATAGTAGACTTGATGGGCTGAATGGCCTCCTTCTGCCCTGTAAAGTCTGTAAACCTAGTGTAAGGGAAGAACGCTCTTCCTGAGAAATACTTTTGCAGCCCGTTTTAAAACGTGGTTTTTCAGCCCCTTGCATTAAGGTGGCCCATTCTCAGATCTTTCCCCCCGCTGCTCGAAGCATGAGATGGGGGACCAGGCATTGCATTCCTTTCTCTCCTCACGAGGAAGATCAGAAATGTCACGGGGGTGATCGAGCTGTCCAGGTGGTGGGGTCGGTGGACATGAACCCGCAAACAAGCCACCAGTGGATGAAGATTCAGCTCGGCTCAGTATAACAGCAACGTCAACATATGGTCTTAACCATTGCAGACGCCAAGTCAAGCGAGGGATCGGCATAGAGAAGCCAGATTACACCGAGTGCTTGTTGCCTGTGAGCCCACCGAGCCTTCGATAAATGCAGGGACTCCCACACCTGCCTTTCCTTACCCGGAGCTCCTGCAGTTCCTGAATGGTGCTCTGCGCTTGTTCCAGTTTCTCACTGGTCGTGCTGAACTGCTGCTTGGCCACAGCCAGCTCTCGCTTGATGACGTAGTTCTCTTCAGCTTCCTGCGCCCTGGTTACTTGCCCCTGGAGAGAAAGCCATGAAGGAGAGAAAGGTTAGTGACACGGATGGGCTTCCAACTCTCTCACAGAGTACAAATACCTCTGAAAAGAAATAGGCTTGCGCTCTTTTGAAGGTTCTTCCAGTTCATTAGCCCCTTTGTACAAAAACAGAGTTGCCGAATGGGACAGTAAAGCTATCAAGCTAGGAGAGGAACCACAACAGAGAGAGGGGAAGGCCTCAAATCTGCGCTCAGTTGGACAAACTCAGCTACACTGTCTGCAGGACAACCTTACTGAGTGTGGGGATAGAGCAGAAGGGCTAAATTGTGAACCGGCGCATTGTCCAACAGCCTGCTGTCTTTCACCATCAGATGCACCAGACAAGAGAGGAGGAAGACAGCCAGCAGGGATTATTCCCAAGGACGGGGTCTGCACCTTCAGGAATGGGGAAGGCAGAAAAGAATGGGAAAGTAGTAAACGGAATGGCCAGTGATAGCACTGAAAGAATCTGAAACCTCAGGGAGCCCCGGGTATGGGCACAGTGTGATAACACATCACCAGGAACAGTAACTGTGCGACAACCCATCGTAGAGGGATAAACGGTGACCCAACAAGGGGACTGAAGAGATTTTGGGCCATGCAAGGGGCAGTCAGTGTGAAGACAGATCGCATTGGAGCCAAACCAAAACAGGCCGAGATGAACATTTGACAAAAATCACAAGCAGCTGAAGTCACGGGAAGGGTGGAGGGGAAATGGTGATGCGGAGATGATGGAGATTGAAGGGACAGGCGCAAGGACAATTCACTTGAAATTCAGGCCACCGTGCCTGTATATTTTGGGGCACAAGGGCGGCGAAAGCAGATCTGGAATCCGGCAGACTATGGAAATACTGGCAGATGATGGGAAATGAATAACTGCAGCTCCTGTGAAGTGGAGCCAAGAGGTAGACCCACAGCCCTGGCACAAAACAAAGCCAGAGGACCTGGACTAGTTGGCAATAGAGGTAAAAATGAACCCTGCCATAACGCACACATTTCCCACGCCACGCAGCAGAAGGACTTGTCAAACAGACCGGCAACGCACAGCTCGTCACAACACTCGCCTGGCCTCTGATCAGTGAGCACTCAACTGAAGATCTAACTCCCAACAGCCAAAATGCTGGCGAGCCCCCTTAGAGTGGGCAGGAACCCGTACCCCCACCAGCAACCTGACTGGCCCTCCTTCCACACATACACTAAACGTCTGCTCTGCCCCCCCAGTCACCGCAATCTCCATTTCTCAGCCAAACAAGAAGAGCTGCTCCCATCGACTGCAGTCCCTTTGCCTGGACAGCAGAGGGGCTGAGCACAGACTGCTGCTCATCCTCGTCCCTATCGGGCACCGACACACGCCCACCCACATGCTCCCGCTGCTCCATCTCCTGGACAGAGGTCACAGCAACGTCAAAAACACGGCACGGCCTCAGATAACGAAGCCCGATCTATCCCGACAGGGTGACGGCCAAAAGCACGTCGGCTGGGCGTGGAAATCAGCTGTGAACAAAAGGTTCGCGGCCAGCCGCTGAAGGAGGCGGAGATGGGAAACTGTAATCCGTGTGCATGGAGCTCTGCGCTGGAAACCCCGGAGATGTGCTGACCTCGGCTCGTCAACAGGGCACTCACCCCGGGGGAGGGGGGGGGGCAGACAGTGGACAATGGCGGGGGGGGGGGGGGAGACAGTGGGATATGGGGGGGGAGACAGTGGGATATGGGGGGAGACAGTGGGATATGGGGGGGAGACAGTGGGATATGGGGGGGGGGAGACAGTGGGATATGGGGGGAGACAGTGGGATATGGGGGGAGACAGTGAGATATGGGGGGGAGACAGTGAGATATGGGGGGAGACAGTGGGATATGGGGGAAGACAGTGGGATATGGGGGGAGACAGTGGGATATGGGGGAGACAGTGGGATATGGGGGGAGACAGTGGGATATGGGGGGAGACAGTGGGATATGGGGGAGACAGTGG
This sequence comes from Scyliorhinus canicula, assembly GCF_902713615.1. NCBI lineage: Eukaryota > Metazoa > Chordata > Chondrichthyes > Carcharhiniformes > Scyliorhinidae > Scyliorhinus > Scyliorhinus canicula. Next base: position 25,717,297 of record NC_052170.1, on the reverse strand, counting down.
GATATGGGGGGAGACAGTGGGATATGGGGGGGGAGACAGTGGGATATGGGGGGGGAGACAGTGGGATATGGGGGGGAGACAGTGGGATATGGGGGGAGACAGTGGGATATGGGGGGGAGACAGTGGGAAATGGGGGGGGGACAGTGGGATATGGGGGGGAGGACAGTGGGATATGGGGGGGGAGACAGTGGGATATGGGGGGAGACAGTGGGATATGGGGGGAGACAGTGGGATATGGGGGAGACAGTGGGATATGGGGGGAGACAGTGGGATATGGGGGGGAGACAGTGGGATATGGGGGGGAGACAGTGGGATATGGGGGGGAGACAGTGGGATATGGGGGGGAGACAGTGGGATATGGGGGGGAGACAGTGGGATATGGGGGGGGAGACAGTGGGATATGGGGGGGGAGACAGTGGGATATGGGGGGAGACAGTGGGATATGGGGGAGACAGTGAGATATGGGGGGAGACAGTGAGATATGGGGGGGAGACAGTGGGATATGGGGGAAGACAGTGGGATATGGGGGGAGACAGTGGGATATGGGGGAGACAGTGGGATATGGGGGGAGACAGTGGGATATGGGGGGGGAGACAGTGGGATATGGGGGGGGAGACAGTGGGATATGGGGGGGAGACAGTGGGATATGGGGGGAGACAGTGGGATATGGGGGGGAGACAGTGGGATATGGGGGGGGACAGTGGGATATGGGGGGGAGACAGTGGGATATGGGGGGGGGAGACAGTGGGATATGGGGGGGAGACAGTGGGATATGGGGGGAGGACAGTGGGATATGGGGGGAGGACAGTGGGATATGGGGGGGAGACAGTGGGATATGGGGGGGAGGACAGGGGATATGGGGGGAGACAGTGGGATATGGGGGGGGAGACAGTGGGATATGGGGGGGAGACAGTGGGATATGGGGGGGAGACAGTGGGATATGGGGGGGAGACAGTGGGATATAGGGGGGGAGACAGTGGATATGGGGGGGAGACAGTGGGATATAGGGGGGAGACAGTGGGATATGGGGGGGGAGACAGTGGGATATGGGGGGAGACAGTGGGATATGGGGGGAGACAGGGGATATGGGGGGGAGACAGTGGGATATGGGGGGGAGACAGTGGGATATGGGGGGAGAGACAGTGGGATATGGGGGAGACAGTGGGATATGGGGGGAGACAGTGGGATATGGGGGGGAGACAGTGGGATATAGGGGGAGACAGTGGGATATGGGGGGAGACAGTGGGATATGGGGGGAGACAGTGGGATATGGGGGGGAGACAGTGGGATATGGGGGGAGACAGTGGGATATGGGGGGGAGACAGTGGGATATGGGGGGAGACAGTGGGATATGGGGGGGAGACAGTGGGATATGGGGGGGAGACAGTGGGATATGGGGGGGAGACAGTGGGATATGGGGGGGAGACAGGGGGATATGGGGGGGAGACAGGGGGATATGGGGGGAGACAGGGGGATATGGGGGGGAGACAGTGGGATATGGGGGGGGAGACAGTGGGATATGGGGGGAGACAGTGGGATATGGGGGGGAGACAGTGGGATATGGGGGGGAGACAGTGGGATATGGGGGGGAGACAGTGGGATATGGGGGGAGACAGTGGGATATGGGGGGGAGACAGTGGGATATGGCGGGGTAGTTGGCTGTCAGTCAGAGATCGGCAGTTTTGAGTTTAATTTTGTTATTGGAGAATCAGTTCACCCTTCCTTAAATTCCAAAGAAGAATTCGAGGAAAACATAACTTCTTAATGCGCAGCATCAATTAGACGTCATCTTGTTCAGTTTCAGAGGGTAGCCCAGTGTATTCACTCTGCCACTCCCTCTCAGCAGCTAACTGAAACCTGAATCCATTGGCCAACCTAATGAGAAATTCCTCCACTTGCCAACTTGCTTCAGTAAGATGTCTTACACCAGGTTATAGTCCAACAGGTTTGTTTCAAACACTAGCTTTCATAGCGCAGCTCCTTCCTCAGGTGAAGACAGTGGAGATTCACCCGAGGAAGGAGCTGCGCTCTGAAAGCTAGTGTTTGAATCAAACCTGTTGGACTTTAACCTGGTGCTGTGAGACTTCTTACTGTGCTCACCCCAGTCCAGCGCCGGCATCTCCACATCACAACTTGCTTCGGGCAGCGATCTTCGGCTAACGTTGGGCGTGGTCAGCCTGGTCAGAATTTCCCAGGGAAGGAAAAGGTCACTCATCGGCCTTTCCTGTCAAACCAGGAGAAATGGGAGGGGGAGGGGGGCGTGTCGTTGGGATCAAACTTAATCCTGTTTGTGAGAAAGAATGCGTACAACGTGCGCGAGATTTGACTTTGAAAATGCGAAAAAAAAGGTGCAACATTGGAGGACAAAATCCTTTCCTAGTTTGATTGATGCACCTTCTGGGAATTGGTAAAGGTTTAATAACGCTCCAGACGTCAATGCTTTGAAATAAATACGTTGGGAGTTGTTTCGAAGTCTTCAGAGTGCGTCGCACAGCACGTATCAGCAGTTCCAAGGAGTTCCATTGGCCAGTTGCATAGGCAGGTTGTGCAAATTACAGGTCAAAATTATAAGGTTCTGTGGTACGGGATAGACATAGAACAGTACAGCACAGAACAGGCCCTTCGGCCCTCAATGTTGTGTCGAGCCATGATCACCCTACTCAAACCCATGTATCCACCCTATACCCCTAACCCAACAACCCCCCCCCTTAACCTTACTTTTATTAGGACACTACGGGCAATTTATCATGGCCAATCCACCTAACCCGCACATCTTTGGACTGTGGGAGGAAACCGGAGCACCCGGAGGAAACCCACGCACACAGGGGGAGGACGTGCAGACTCCACACAGACAGTGACCCAGCCGGGAATCGAACCTGGGACCCTGGAGCTGTGAAGCATTTATGCTAACCACCATGCTACCCTGCTGCCCCGATCTTATCAGCATTCATCAAAACACAATTACCTGAAATAATTATAATAATCTTCCTGTGGCGCAGGCATCGTCAATCTCCTTGCCCTCGGTTTAATAAGTTGCAGAACATGTAGAATCACAGAATGACTACAGTGAAGGAGGCCATTCGGCCCATCGAGTCAACACCGAACCCCTCAAAGGAAACCCTGCGTCAGCCCACAACCCACCAGATCCCCCTAACCCAATAACCTCACCTAACATTGTTTGGACACCAAGGGGCAATTTATCACGGCCAATCCACCTAACCGGCACATCTTTGGACTGTGGGAGGAAACCGGAGCATCCGGAGGAACCCCACGCAGACACAGGGAGGACGTGTAGACTCCGCACAGACAGCTACCCAAGCCGGGAATCGAACCTGGGACCCTGGCGCTGTGAGGCAGCAGTGCTAACCCCTATGACGTTCTCTGCCCCACTCCCCCCAACAAAAATGTGCATGAAAGGATTAAAAAGAGCATTCCTTTACTAACTGGCTGCCACAGACATATTTCTCAAACTGTTCGGGGGGCCAATTTTGTCCCTCGTGTTACCCTTACTGTGTGAACCAAGGTGTTCAGCAGGAGCCATGAACGGAATTGAATCCGTCACCTCTCCAGCCATCCCAGCGGTGTGTCTGAGCGGCAGCCCGGCACACTGCTGACCCAGGACCACGGGGGAGGTACAGCTCAAAGCCCTTCCTTTTCCAAGTGGTGGGTTTAGGATGAAGTGGGCTGAGAACTGTCCTCAAGCTGCGTTTCTTGCCAGAGTGACAAGGAACATATTACGTGAGCCAACATGTCCCAGCGCTGCGCGCGCAGCACGTACAACTTCAAAATAAAAATGTGAAACACTATCAACCCGAGGTTCGGACCGAGAACGTGATCATCCCCGCGTCACACTGTTAAACAGCACTGGTTAGAATAAGCAGCAGGACAATGCAGTGATTGGGACTTGTTATTCAGGCATTTCTATCTGCAGCGTCAGTACAGATACGCAGAGTTCCCAAGGTATTCCAGTGTGCCAAGGAACACTCCTTCAAGGGCTTTGCATGCTTTGGGTACGCAGCATTAGTATTGTTCCGCTCGTTACAGAGGTTTACGGGAGCCTGCAGCATGCACCCAGTGAGGTTAAATCCAGCAACATCACATGAAATCCTCTTCATCCACAGAGGCCGATTAAATGCTCAGACGTGTGATACACAAGAATGTTGAAACTTGCTGCTTTAATACAATCGGCTTCACGTGACATTTACCCGCGTTACAGTGTATGGAATAACAGTACACATACACACACACACGTATACACACACACACACACGTAAACACACACGTATGGCACACATCCCTCAGGGAAGCCGCTGTGCCCAGATGTGCAGACTCTTTCACCCAGTGTTAAATCTCAGCTCCTCTTTCTTCATTGGGTATACAACCTCCAAGCACAAAGCACCAAGTGCACTGGTCACAGGATACACATACATGCATCCCTTTGTCCAGTTTGTACTGCAAATCATAGCTGCGGTGATCCTATCGAGGGGCATGACAACTACCCCCACCCCCTCTCTCTCTTCCCCCCCCCCCCCCCCCCTCTCTCCTCCCCCCCCCCCCCCCCCCCCCCCCCCACCCCCAGTACGGACCGGCCAGGTCTGGCTCCGGGCAGCTATTCCTGTGTATCACTAATCTTCACATTTACTTACCACGGGTGGCCTGGCAGCGCGAGCGAGGCCTGAAGCCTGGATTCCAGTGAGTGCGCCCACAGGGGTAACCATGCAGCATGCGGGGTGGGCGCGCGCGCGACAGGAGGTTACCTCGCCGGGCGAGACGCGTTAAAACGGCACTGCTCTGGAGGAGTTAGCAAGTTTTAAAAAGGCCACGGAAGAAAGTGGGAAGTCATACCTGGATCAATCTATCTGCCAAGGCAGCACTTTCCTACAGAGGAAATCCACAAAGCAGTAAAAGGAAGAAAGAAAAAGTTTCACAGAAAGACACCACCAACACAGCAGTAGAAAGCTCATATTACACAGCCCCCACCTGTATTTACAAACTCAGAGGTACCACCAGTCCATAAAGCAGGTCTGCGGGCGGGGTGGGTGAAGAAAAGAGAAGGGCGGGGTCTTTCATACACCAATTCCAATCACTTGGTTCAATTTTTAAGCAGACCATTAGGGAGGATCACCGCTGCACATACAGCTGGTCATCTCGATCCAAACTAACATAAAGCATGCCCCCCACATTCCCAAAATAAATTGACTGGAAGCAGAATTCTCTACGCCTTCCTCCTGTACCTTGAAGAAATGGGTGTCTATCAAATAGCTGCAGTGGATGTACCTTTAAGAAATTAGGTTTATCAAATAGCTGCAGTGATGTCAGAGTGTGAGTGGAGCTGGGTTGTCTGTGTTACTTTCGCTTTGGGCTGTCTGCTACATGGTGTGTTTTGGTATTGTTTTGAAGATTGGGAGCTGCATCCAGAGAAACAAGGGGTAATTCTGATATATTTCTGTATGAAAGGAATGTCTGCAAATTGCTTGCTAATTTAAAAGTGCTAACTGCTTTCAGTAGAGAATTTAAACCTGATGTCTGTGTTGAAGAGGGTCTTATGGATGTTGCTAGGAAAGATTAAGGGTTACTTATAGAGTACTGTATTCTTTGGGGGGAGTATTTGAGTTGATGGCTGCGAAGATGTTTACTGTGTGTGTTTATAAAATGATAACTGAATTCATGGAATAAACATTGTTTTTGTTTAAACATACTTTAGATCTCTGTTGCATAATACCTGTTAAGTGGGTCCCTTATGCTCCCCATAACCAAAATCTATTTAAAGTTACGGACCAGGTGAACTCTACGATATACTTTGGGGTTCTCTAAACCCTGACCCATAACACTCCTCAATTCCTCACTAAATAATTCCAGGTAACAAAAAAAATCATGGGAGGGATTGCAGCTTTAAGAAGAGTAAACATGGTTCCTTTAACACCGTGCAAGTGACCCTCATGGCTGATGGTTAAATTAACTTTCACCACTTGGAGCACAACATCCCCTGGACCTTGAAAGTGCAAGAAGTGGTTTGGGGAATGGGGGGGGGGGGGGGGGGGGGATGTGTTTGTGCTGTTACAGCAGTGGGACAAGATTAGCAGTCTGCAATGTGCCCCACTCCCAACACACACCCAAAACATCCAGTGTCACCAGCAAAAAGCAGAGCCAGTGCCTCGTGACAAAATGCAGGATGGGGAGGAGGCCTATGCCATTAGTCATCATCAAATCTACATGGGAGAAGCCAAGGTGAATGTCGGGCAGCACGGTAGCACAGTGGTTAGCACTGTTGCTTCACAGCTCCAGGGTCCCAGGTTCGATTCCCGGCTTGGGTCACTGTCTGTGCGGAGTCTGCACGTTCTCCCCGTGTCTGCGTGGGTTTCCTCCGGGGGCTCCGGTTTCCTCCCACAAGTCCCAAAAGACCTGCTTTTTGAGTGAATTGGACATTCTGGATTCTCCCTGCGTGTACCCGAACAGGCGCCGGAATGTAGCGGCTAGGGGCCTTTCACAGTAACTTCATTGCAGTGTGAGTGTTAGCCGACTTGTGACAATAAAGATTATTATTTGTAAAATCTAAATCTGGAGTAACTGTGGTGATCGTGTGGACAGATACCTTTCCCAAAAGTAACCATCGGCCGTGCTTTCTTTACTGAAAACCAACAACTTGGGGCCTTTCAATGGCAAGATGGTGACCGTCCCTTCCTCGAAATAAGGAGAAATTTCCCACAATCTCCTGGATATTTGCCATCCCAGAGAACGCAGGGGGAGAGAGAGCTGGAGTCACTAGACCAGGAGAGGCTCAAAGTGATAAACGCAGGTCAGGTCAGTGAAGAGTCACATTGACTGGAAAAAGATCCACGGGAGGCCATTCGGCCCATTGAGTCTACACCGACCCTCTGAAAGAGCACTTTACTCAAGCCCACTCTCCCGCCCTATCCCCGTAACCCCACCTCAGCTGCACCTCCCTGGACACGAAGGGGCAATTTAGCATGACCAATCAACCTAACCCGTGCATATCTTTGGACTGTGGAAGTAAACCAGAACACCCGGAGGAAACACACGCAGATACGGGGAGAATGTGCAGACGCCTCACAGACAGTGACCCGAATCTGTAATTGAACCCGGATCCCTGGCGCTATGAGACAGCAGTTCTAGGCCTAGCGGCCCGGGTGGGCTCCCGGGGTTTGGCAATCCTGCATTATTGTACCGTCAACATACTTTTAGACCCCACTAGGATGTCTGAGTCCAACACGGGTTAGCGCCACCTGGACTGGAGCTAAATTTAAGTAATCAGTCCAAATAATAAATAGAACATAGAACAGTACAGCACAGAACAGGCCCTTCAGCCCTCGATGTTGTGCTGAGCAATGATCACCCTACTTAAACCCACGTAACCCGTATCCCAACAATCCCCCCATTAACCTTACACTACGGGCAATTTAGCATGGCCAATCCACCTAACCTGCACATCTTTGGACTGTGGGAGGAAACCGGAGCACCCGGAGGAAACCCACGCACACACGGGGAGGACGTGCAGACTCCACACAGACAGTGACCCAGCCGGGAATCGAACCTGGGACCCTGGAGCTGTGAAGCATTGATGCTAACCACCATGCTACCGTGAGGCCCCGAAATAATTTGACAGGAGGAGACACACCCTGGGCTGACGATGACGTCAGCCGCGCAAGCGCAGGTTGGACAACGCCAACCCGCGCATGCGCAGTTGGCGTCTTTCGCCTCAGCCGCGCAGCAAGACGTGGCGGCTTAATCTTGCCGGGCGGCGGAGGGGAAAGAGTGTGTCTGTTGTGGACGCTGGCCCGACGATCGGTGGGCACCGATCGCGGGCCTGTCCCCTCCCGAGCACAGTCGTAGTGCTCCCGTGTCAATCGGGCCTCTAGATGCCTCAAACGGGCATCTGGCGCCCGTTTCACCACGACAGAGAGCAGGTGTGTTTGCTGCCGTGTTGAAACGGGCGTGAAGGGCCGGCCGCTCGGCCCATCGACTTCGGAGAATCGCCGCTCGCCGTAATAAAACGACGAGCGGCGATTCGTGGCGTGGGTCGGGGGTTGGGGGGAATAGCGGGAGGACGTGAAAAATGTCGGGAGGCCCTCCCGCTATTCTCCCACCCGGCGTGGGGGGGTGGAGAATCGCGCCCACTGACTGTCAGGATTGCTGCAGTTTGGCTAAATGAAGGTTAAATAAATGCGGTTAGCGTCTGATCCTTCCTCGAAGTCGGTTACAAACTGTCCACAAGGCAGAACTGGTGGAATTTGTGCCCGGTAAATATGAGCCAATCTCACCTGGTGTAACTCTGGTATCCACAGCGGTTGCCCGCATATTAGCTCGGGTGTGGAGAGGGACGGGTTGGTAAACACCAGGAGCTCCTCCTACTGGGGCACTGCTGCCAACACCAAGTTTGGTGGCACTTGTATCATGCTAAGGGAAACCATGCCACCTAATTGATTCTTGCGCTAGAATGTAAGATTTTATAACACAGGAGAGTTCCTGGTGTTCCAGTAGGTTTAAACCACAGATTTTGGAGGACAGCATTATAGACACACACGCTAGAAGTGGTATGGATGTTATAGCCTCAGGAATACAGAGACAGACAGACAGAGTACTGGGCTAATGGGAAGATTCTTGCTGGTGTGGACGAGCAGAGAGATCTCGGTGTCCATGTACATAGATCCCTGAACGTTGCCACCCAGGTTGAGAGGGTTGTTAAGAAGGCGTACGGTGTGTTAGCTTTTACTGGTAGAGGGATTGGGTTTCGGAGCCATAAGGTCATGTTGCAGTTGTACAAAACTCTGGTGCAGCCGCTTTGGAATATTGCGTGCAGTTCTGGTCGCCGCATTATAGGAAGGATGTGGAAGCATTGGAAAGGGTATAGAGGAGATTTACACGAATGTTGCCTGGTATGGAGGGAAGATCATATGAGGAAAGGCTGAGGGACTTGAGGCTGTTTTCGTTAGAGAGAAGAAGGTTAAGAGGGGACTTAATTGAGGCATACAAGATGATCAGAGGATTAGATAGGGTGGACAGTGAGAGCCATTTTCCTCGGATGGTGATGTCTAGCACGAGGGGACGTAGCTTTAAATTGAGAGCAGATAGATATAGGACAGATGTCAGAAGTAGGTTCTTTACTCAGAGAGTAGTAGGGGTGTGGAATGCCCTACCTGCAACAGTAGTGGACTCGCCAACACTAAACGCATTCAAATGGTCATTGGATAGGCATATGGACGATAAGGGAATAGTGTAGATGGGCTTTAGAGGAGTTTCACAGGACGGTGCAACATCGTGGGCCGAAGGGCCTGTACTGCGCTATAATGTTCTATGTTCTCTGTTCTATGAGAGACAGACAGTGTAACTTTAACAAGAATCAAAGAGAAGTATTGCGGACAACCTCCTTGTTGACACAGGTGTCTCGAGGCTCTAATCTTTTACCTCCGTCTTAAATATAACTGTCAGCGAGAGACACAAAACAAACCGGCTTTACATTTTACTGAAGCTGGACAGAACTGGATTTGTTGAATCCTTGACCAGATTGAGTGACGTCAGCCTGATTATTTTGGGTAATCGTGTAATGAAAAATGTATCCCCCCCCCCCCCCTCCCGCTTTGGGAGTGGTTTAGTAAGAGCAGGATGGAGCTCGGAGCCAGATGATCCATTCTCAGCAACATCCATCAGGGAGGCTCGAGTCCATCACTCCTTGCGATGACCAGATGGAGCTGTGTACGGTGAGGGTGTACACCGGCTCGGCCAGGGGGGAATCATAACCTTAATTGACCCCATCTGCATCTGCCGTGTCGAAAGGCTCCATGTGCACAAAACCATTTAGCTGAAGATTTGAAAGAACTTACAACCCATGTTCCTGATGTGTTGGGTACTCGGGATCTGTGGAGACTGCGTTTCCCTTGGCAGTAACACATACAGGCTACCAACACTTGAAATAGTACAACACTATTTTATTAAGCTCGAAACTGTTGAACATACTTTCACTGTGGGTCGACACTATGTTAGATTAAACTGAAGACCTATGCCTATCCTAACCAGTCTATACTCTCAGCACATGGTGATGATCTGTGCTGCAAGCTGCAAGCTCTATCCTTCTTAGAGGCTGCATCCCGAATGAGCGGGAAAGCTAGTACCCTCTGTCTTTATAGTGACCGTGCTCTAACTGGTGATTGGCTGCTGTGTTGTGTGTGTTGATTGGTCTTGCTCTGTGTCAGTCAGTGTGTGTCTCTGCACCATTATATACTGATGTGTATATTATGACAGTTCCCAGTTTAGTGTTAAACATTCATATAAAATAGCCTCCAGGTATCGTTTTTACACAGAGACATGAAGAGGAGCGGCAAGAATAGTGGGCAGGCTCCAGATTTCTACATCTGAAGGCCCCACTTTGGTTGGCTGAAGTGCCACGGAGTCATGGAACCACAGAATTCCTGTAGTACAGAAAGAGGCCATTCAGCCCACCGACCCTCCAAAAGAGCACCCCACCAAGCCCACTCCCTCGCCCTATCCACATAACCGAAGGGGCTGTTTAGCTCACAAGGGGCTGTTTAGCTCACAAGGGGCTGTTTAGCTCACAGGGCTAATCGCTGGCTTTGAAAGCAGACCAAGGCAAGCCAGCAGCACGGTTCGATTCCCGTACCAGCCTCCCCGAACAGGCGCCGGAATGTGGCGACTAGGGGCTTTTCACAGTAACTTCATTGAAGCCCACTCGTGACAATAAGCGATTTTCATTTTTCATTTTCATAACCCCACCTAACCCTCGGACACTAAGGGGCAATTTAGCATGGCCAATCCACCTAACCTGCACATCTTTGGACTGTGGGAGGAAACCGGAGCATCCGGAGGAAACCCACGCAGACACGGGGAGAACGTGCCATCTTCACACAGACAATCACCCCAGGCTGGGATCAAATCAGGGTCCTTGTGGCTGCAGTGCTAACCACTGTGCCGCCATGCAACCAAGGGGAAATGTCTGAAGGAGCTTCATTCGGACTGGGCAAATCAAGTCTGCAGCAATTGTGTGGAGGGTGAGTTCACGGGATGCACACAAGATAGTTTTCAAGATCAGGATGTCAAGAAACGGTCAAGGGGACAGGCTATTTTAGATCTGGCATTGTGCAATGAGAAATGGTTAATTATAACCTTGTGATAAAATGAGCCTCTAGGAAAGACTGACCGGAACATAATGCAATTTTATGTTGAGTTGGAAAGTGATTTAGCGAAGTCCAACAGAGCAAACTACACAGATTAAGAGGTTGGCCAAGGACGATCGGGAAACTGCATTCAAAGGAATGATGGTAGATGAGCAATGGCTGACAGTAAAAGGATCAATCAATATACAACTTGCAACTAATTAACATTCCTTTAGTCACAATAAATACACAGAAAAAATAGTCCAACTATGGCAGACAAGAGAGGTTAAGGATGGTATCAAATCAAAGGAAGAGGCTGATGACGTTCCCAATACCAATAGTTAGCGTGAGGATTGGGAGGTCTTCGGAATCCAGCAAAGGAGGACCAAAAATTGATCAGGAAAACAAAATGAGTAGGTTAGCGAGAAAGACATGAAAACAGATTATTACTGTTTCTACAGGCGCATAAATAGGAAAAGGTTAGTGAAATTAAACATGGGGTCTTTAGAGGTAGAGGCACGTGAAATTATAATGAGGAATAAGGAAATCATTAATGAGGAATAAGGAAGTGACAGTGATATTAAACAAATACTTTGCATCTGTCTTCATGGTAGAAGACAAAGAAAACATTCCAGTAACAGTCAAAACGACGCTCTTAAAAGAAATCAGTATAAATAATGAAATAGTACTGGAAAAGTTAACACGACCAAGTCGCAGAGATAGTGGGTACATTTGATCTTCCAGAATTTCTTAGATTCTAGAACAGCGCCCATGGACCCCACAGTTTAAGAAAGGAGGGAGGGGGTAATTGGAGAATTATGTGCCAGTTAGTTCAACACAAGACAAAGGTAGGTAAAATGCAGGAATTTATCATCAGGGATGTGGGAACAGGTCACCTGGCAAATGGTAATATGATTAAGCAGGGTCCAATACAGATTAAACAAAGGGAAATTGTGACAAATCTGTTGGCAGATGGAGTATTGTCACGTGAGTGTCCCTTTAGGAAAGGTCTTTGTCTTATCACATGGCTTCAGTGATGTCATTGTGTGGGTGGAGTTGGGCTGTGGCTGTGAGAGCTCTGTTGGTTTCACTTTCAGTTTTGACTGCTGTGGACTACAGATGAAGAAATAAGTGTTTTGGCATTTCTCTCTTATGTTTTCATTTTAAAGAGTTGTTCCAGAAAAAAAACATTAATTATAGCTACCTGCTTTGGTAACTTAATAGATATCGTGTGCTCATCTGCTGGTGAGACGGGGTCAGAATCTCACGGAAAGCCAGCATATTCAAGTGAGAATGCAGAGTGGGAATGCACACCCTTGAAAGGGGGCTTTTGGTTTATGGGATTTTGTTTTTGAATTGGAACAGTTAAAAGGGAATTCATTAAGTGTTACACATACATTACTGTCACTGTGTGGGGGTTTTATGTTTGTAATTGATAAAAATTCTTGCTGTATGTTTATATATATATATTCTTAGAATAGAGTTAATTTTGATTAAAGTGTCGAGGAAGACTGATGAATCACACCTGAAGGGAAGGCTCTTCTGCTCATTCTAGCCAAATTCAGCATAAATGTTGTAGGTCAGGTGGACTTCATAATATACTTTGGAGTTTCTAAACATAACATAACTTAATTGGGGGCTCGCCCGGGATAAAAGTCTATCTTTCGTGACTGGGGTTGGCTTAATGCACTTAAAGGCAGTGAGGGTTGAGCATATTTGTGTTTGCTTTTCAGGTGTTGTATTCAAGTTTAAATAGGGAGTGTGTTGTGAACAATGGCTCTTTCAGAGGCTCAGAAGTTTTTGGGGGTGGAGAAGGTCACATGCAGTACCTTACAAACGGAGACAAGAAAAGGTTTTTAGATTTGGCAAAAACATAAAAAAAAAAAATAAAAATCGCTTATTGTCACGAGTAGGCTTCAAATGAAGTTACTGTGAAAAGCCCCTAGTCGCCACATTCCGGCGCCTGTTCGGGGAGGCTGTTACGGGAATTACAGTTAACATTGCCTGACAAAGTATGGAAAGAAGGGGTAATTGTGGCGGTAGCTGAGCATTAAAAATTGTCTGAGACAGTCAGAATCACTGGAAATGGCAAGAATTCAATTACAGATAAGGCAGCTTGAGCATGAAAAAGAATTAAAGTAGCTTGAATTCGAAATGAGGGAAAAAGAAAAGGAGAGAGAGGAAAGGAAAAAAGAACGAATAGCCCTAGCAGAACAAAATGCGAGAGAAAGGGAGGTACAGATCAAGGAAAAAGAAGAAAAAGAAAAAGAGAGGGATTTTGAAGTTCAGAAACTGGCCATGAAACATGAACGCCAGCTAAAATTGGTGCAGGTAAAGAGAAATGTACAGCCTGAGGATTGTGATAAAGATAGTGAGAAAGAGTAAGAGCGCCATAGTCAAAGGTTTGGTGGGGATTTATATAAATATGTCCAAAGCATTGCCAAGGTTTGATGAGAAGGATGTAGAAGCTTTTATCATTTCATTTGAAAAGGTGGCTAAATAAATGAAATGGCCACAGGACGTGGGTCTTACTGATTCAAACAAAGCTGGTAGGTAGGGCTAGTGAAGTATTTGCATCACTACCGGAGGAGGTATCTAGGAACGTATGAGGAAGTGAAAAAATCCATCTTAGGTGCATATGAACTTGTGCCTGAAGCCTACAGATAAAGGTTTAGAAATTTGAGTAAAGAATTTGGTCAAACATACATGGAGTTTGAAAGGCTCAAACAGAGTAATTTTGATCGCTGGATCAAGGCTTTGAAAATAGACCAAACGTATGAAACTCTCAGAGAAATTATACTTTTGGAGGAATTTAAAAACTCCATTCCTGATGTAGCGAGAACTCATGTGGAAGAGCAGAAGGTTAAAACTGTGAGATTAGCAGCAGAAATGGCAGATGATTATGAATTAGTTCATAAATCAAAGCTTGGTTTCCAACATCAGATTCAGCCGGTGAGGGATGGAAAGTGGGGAAAACAGAAATATTCAAGTGGTAAAGGGGATCTGATGGGTTACAATAGAGTGTACCTCAGATTAAAAAAGAAATCCAGGATGGTGGAAAAGTTTCAAATGTTTTCACTGTAATAAACTAGGCCATGTAAAGTCACCGTGTTGGTGGTGGAAGAAAAGCACTGGGAAGGCTGATGTGGTAAAACAGGATAAGACAGTGGGATTTGTTAAAGTGGTAAAGTAAAGCCCAAGTGAAGCGAAGGAGGTGCAAACGATTGTACAGCCTGATCAAGAGGTGATTGATAAGAAGGTGCCAGATCTCTTTAAAGAATTTACCTGTGTTGGTAAAGTTTACTCATGTGTACCAGGAGGAGCAGGTAATGAACTCACAATTTTAAGAGATACGGGAGCTAGTCAATCTTTAATGGTAAGAGATGAGGAGTTATGTAGTTTGGGAAGAATGTTGCCAGAAAAGGTGGCAATATTTTGGAATTCAGAGCGAGAAGTGTAGTGTTCCATTATATAAGGAAAGGTTGGAAAGTCCAGTGAAGAGTGGTGAAGTGGTAGTAGGAGTAATAGATAAACTATCTTGTCCAGAAATACAATTTATCTTGGGCAATGATATAGCTGGAACGCAGGTGGGAGTGATGCCTACTGTGGTTGATAAGCCAGTGGAAAATCAGACAACTGAAGTGTTGAAGGACGAGTATCCTGGGATTTTTCCGGATTGTGTAGTAACAAGGTCGCAAAGTCACGGGTTAAGACAAGAGGAGAAATCAAAGAGTGAAGATGAAGTTGAAGTGCAATTATCAAAACGATTTTTGATAAGTTGGTTGAAAAAGAACAAGAACGAGGTGGAGGATGAGGCGCATATTTTTAGTTCAGAAAAATTGGCAGAGTTACAACAGAAAGTTATGGAAATAAAACGGATGAATCAGAAAGCAAATACGGAAGAGGAATCTGAGTGTATACCAGAATGTTAATACCTGAAAAATGATGTCTGAATGAGAAAATGGAGACCTTTACATTTGCAGGTAGATGAAAAGTGGGCAGAAGTTCATCAAGTGGTATTGCCGGTAGGGTACAGAAAGGAGGTGTTGTGAGATGCACATGAGGTACCAGTGGGAGATCATTTGGGAGTAAGGAAAACTCAAGCTAAAATCCAAAAGCATTTTTATTGTCCGGGACTACATAAAGATGTAGTTAGATTTTGTAGATCATGTTGCACATGTCAAGTGATAGGGAAACCTCAAGCAGTGATAAAACCAGCACCCTTAATACCCATTACAGCATTTGAGGAACCTTTTACAAGGGTCTTAATTGATTGTGTTGGACCGCTTCCTAAAACAAAGAAAGTGGGAATCAATATCTTTTGACTATAATGGATGTGTCTACTAGGATTTCAGAGGCCATTCCAGTACGTAATATTACAGCTTAAAAAATTGTGGAGGGGTTACTTAAATGAAATGAAAATCACTTATTGTCACAGGGCTTCAAATGAAGTTACTGAGAAAAGCCCCTAGTCGCCACATTCCGGCGCCTGTTCGGGGAGGCTGGTACGGGAATTGACCCGTGCTGCTGGCCTGCCTGGTCTGCTTTAAAAGCCAGCTCTTTAGCCCGGTGCTAAACCAGCCCCTTATTCTTTACTAGATATGGACTACACAGAAATACAATCGGATCAAGGATCAAATTTTACCTCAAGGTTATTCTGAGATGTTATGGATAGCTGAGGAGTAAAACAATTTAAATCAACTGCTTACCATCCAGAATCGCAGGGAACATTAGAAAGGTGGCATCAGACATAAAGACAATGTTAAGGGCTTATTGTCAAGATTATCCAGAGGATTGGGATAAAGGAATAACATTTCGTATTGTTTTCAATTAGTGATGCATCTAATGAGTCAACCGATAGGGATAAAATAATTTTCGATCTGGCAATGAGGCACGGCTAAATTAGTAATGGCATTGTAAAAGATCCATTGGGAAATACAAAATAAAACTAAAAGTATAGGGGGGGAGGGGAAGAGATAAGAGAGCCAGTCATGGTTGATTGACTAGTTTGGCTAAAAGGTGTGATTGGTAAAGAGTGGAAACTATTTAAAGAAGCAATTAAAAAGCATCCTTATTTGACTAGAGAGGTTCAGGATAGCATTCGATTAAAGGAAGAGACTTATAATTTTGCAAATTGTTGTAATTCCGAGGATTCGAAAAGTTTTAGAAACTAGCAACAGGCCATTAGAAAGTTGGTAAGAAGGGACAAACTAGAATACGAGGCAGCACGGTAGCATTGTGGACAGCACAATCGCTTCACAGCTCCAGGGTCCCAGGTTCGATTCCGGCTTGGGTCACTGTCTGTGCGGAGTCTGCACATCCTCCCAGTGTGTGCGTGGGTTTCCTCCGGGTGCTCCGGTTTCCTCCCACAGTCCAAAGATGTGCAGGTTAGGTGGATTGGCCATGATAAATTGCCCTTAGTGTCCAAAATTGCCCTTAGTGTTGGGTGGGGTTACTGGGTTATGGGGGTAGGGTGGAGGTGTGGGCTTGGGTAGGGTGCTCTTTCCAAGAGCCAGTGCAGACTCGATGGGCCGAATGGCCTCCTTCTGCACTGTATGATCTATGACGAGAATAAACTTGCTCTCACGAGAGTAAAAGAAACAGATTTTATGGCTCTTACAAAGGAGGAGGGTATGTCACTAAGGTCCGATGGTATTATAAAATCAAACTGCCATGTATTTTGTAAACCATGTCTGGGCGGCAGCTAAGAAAAATGAAGGAACAGGAAAAAATAGGGAACATAGTGCAGAGAGAAAAGTGTTCTTTGACATCGATACATTTAGTAGTCCGAGGTGCTGTGAGCCAGGAAGTCGGCGAGTCACAGAGAGGTATTGATGGAGCAACAGCAAGGGAGAGGGGCAACCAACCTCAGGAACCAGTTAGGCCAGAGAAGAAGTGAAGGCAATAAAGCTAGTTTGTGCAAAAGATAGCTTTCGTCCCTGAGCTGAAGACCTTTCCCAAGTCTTCGTCACTCAGGCCGTACGGTGTGGTAGTCGCTGGCTAGATTTGACCAATAGATTTCTGGTTGCTGTTGGGAAACAGTCTCAGTAGGGTTCAGGATTATGGGGGAAATAGATGCTTTTGGGTTTCCAGTCTTTAAAGGAGGAAGTGCTTACTGTTAATGTGCCAAAGTGCATTGTAATGTTTTATCTTTCTTCTACTTTCATTCTACAACAATAAAAGTATTTATTAAAGGGAGGTTTTGAGTTCTCACTGTTCCCGCAGATGGTTTTTGACACTAGTCACCTTCTCCACACCAAAAGAATTACGCTTTTAAAAATATCCCAGTCCCAGAGCCCCTCGTTTTTCATTACAAAACGCCGCTGGTGTTATGTGCGAGTGTTCCAACCTGAAACACTGGTTTCACATGGTGTCATTGTTTTTTTTGCTGGATATTGGTCAGAAACGTACCAATTGCAAAGAGCACTCTGTTCCCTAATCTTTCCTGTTCCTCCACTTCTCTTAGTTGCTGCCCAGACATGGTTTACAAAATACACAGCAGCTTAGATTTTACTTGTGCAAAAACAACACATTCATTTGAATAGCATCTGACCATTTTATGACAGGTGGCTAAAGTAAACATTGGTCCCTTCGACAGATGCAGGAGAAATGATGGGAATGAGAAAATGGCAGGCATTCAACAATATAATCGGGAACAAGCTAATGGGGCTAAAGGTAGACAAGTCTCCTGGCCTTGATGGAATGCATCCCAGAGTGCTAAAAGAGATGGCTAGGGAAATTGCAGATGCACTAGTGATAATTTACCGAAATTCACTAGACTCTGGGGTGGTCCCGGTGGATTGGAAATTAGCAAACATGACACCACTGTTTAAAAAAGGAGGTAAGCAGAAAGCAGGTAATTATAGGCCAGTTAGCTTAACTTTGCTTAAGCTTAAGCTTAGCTTAGCTGGAATCTATCATCAATGAAGAAATTGCGAGGCATCTGGATAGAAATTGTCCCTTTGGGCAGATGCAGCATGGGTTCATAAAGGGCAGGTCATGCCTAACTAATTTAGTGGAATTGTTTGAGGACATTACCAGTGCAGTGGATAACGGGGAGCCGATGGATGTGGTATATCTGGATTTCCAGAAAGCTTTTGACAAGGTGCCGCACAAAAGGTTGCTGCATAAGATAAAGATGCATGGCATTAAGGGTAAAGTAGTAGCATGGATAGAGGATTGGTTAATGAATAGAAAGCAAAGAGTGGGGATTAATGGGTGTCTCTATGGTTGGCAATCAGTAGCTAGTGGTGTCCCTCAGGGATCCGTGTTGGGCCCACAATTGTTCACAATTTACATAGATGATTTGGAGTTGGGGATCAAGGGCACTGTGTCCAAGTTTGCAGATGACACTAAGATGAGTGGTAAAGCAAAACGTGCAGAGGATACCAGAAGTCTGCAGAGGGATTTGGATAGGTTAAATGAATGGGCTAGGGTCTGGCAGATGGAATACAATGTTGACAAATGTGAGGTTATCCATTTTGGAAGGAATAACAGCAAAAGGGATTATTATTTAAATGATAAAATATTAAAACATGCTGTTGTGCAGAGAGACCTGGGTGTGCTAGTGTACGAGTCACAGAAGGTTGGTTTACAGGTGCAACAGGTGATTAAGAAGGCAAATGGAATTTTGTCCTTCATTGTTAGAGGGATGGAGTTTAAGACTAGGGAGGTTATGTTGCAATTGTATAAGGTGTTAGTGCGGCCACACCTGGAGTGTTGTGTTCAGTTTTGGTCTCCTTACCTGAGAAAGGACGTACTGGCGCTGGAGGGTGTGCAGAGGAGATTCACTAGGTTAATCCCAGAGCTGAAGGGGTTGGATTATGAGGAGAGGTTGAGTAGACTGAGACTGTACTCGTTGGAATTTAGAAGGAGGAGGGGGGATCTTATAGAAACATTTAAAATTATGAAGGGAATAGATAGGATAGATGCGGGCAGGTTGTTTCCACTGGCGGGTGAAAGCAGAACTAGGGGACATAGCCTCAAAATAAGGGGAAGTAGATTTAGGACTGAGTTTAGGAGGAACTTCTTCACCCAAAGGGTTGTGAATCTATGGAATTCCTTGCCCAGTGAAGCAGTTGAGGCTCCTTCATTAAATGTTTTTAAGATAAAGATAGATAATTTGTTGAAGAATAGAGTTTGGAAGAATGCGAGGTGATCTGATTGAAACATTCAGGATGCGGAGAGGGTTTGACGGGATGGACAAGGTAGACTGCTGAGCGTTCCAATAACACTGGGGCACAGATTTGGGGTCGGAGGTGGATCATTTATGTGACAGGAACTTTTCCCACAGGAGGGGCTGTGCACCTTTGGAAATCTCTCCCACGGCCAGTTGTCCGAGATGGACAGATTTTTGGTCTCTTGCAGCAATATGGGGAGAACAGTAGAATTGAACTCAAAGGTCAGCCAGAACCATACTGAGTGGGCTAGCAGGGGCGAAGGGCAGAATGAAATGCGGCAAAGACAATTCATTAAACCTGACAGCACAGGCCGGTGTTGGCTCTTTCCCGTTCCAAAGATAAAGGAATCTCCAACTCAACCACTCCCTCTGCCAAATCATCTCACACACAGCAGCCGGTGTAAAACAAAAAAATTCCCCGCCATTATCCTCGGGATTTAAAGTGAAAGATCCTTCCTCACGGATAATCCATTAAAGCAGCAAACAGTGACCACATTAATTCTCTATATAACGTATAAAATCTCCATTGAATCTTCTCCCTGGGCGTTTCTGTTCCACAGGATCGCCTCATCGCTGTAACATCTTGGCATTATTCTGGTGACACTGTGCAGAATGTTCTCTACTGGTTTTATGCAAGTAGGGCCCAAAACTGCACACCTCACGTTAACGTCCAAACGTGTCCAAACCAATAACATGTGAAAGCAGCCTCTCACCTTCCGATTGGGCTCGTTACAGCCCCCAGAACCCAACATGGAGTTCAGCAACTTTAGTCTGTGACCGTCTTCCTCCGTCTGAAACCCTTTCATTTCAATATCCCACTACCTCACCCCCGCCACCACACCGGGGTATTGGACCTCAGTCCTCAAGGTTACTACATCTTGTTGCAGTCTCTCCCAGCTGCTGTTAAATATCAACTCCTCCCTCTCAGTTCTGATGAAGAGCCACAAGGACTCGCAATGTTTTCTGTCCCTACAGATGCTAGCAGGCCTGCTGAGTATTCTCAGCACCCTCTGTTCTCGCTTCGATCCCAGTGTCTGCAGTATTTTGCTTCTTTTATGTTAATTGGATTCTGGTGCTCTAGAACCCCAACCCTAACCCCCACTTGGGGAGCCCAAGCACACTCTCACTTTCAGGCAACAACTGATTTTAACGCCCAGGTCTCTCTGTTCGTTTACGCCCTTCACTATCGCCTGAGCACCAGATTTTGCAATAAATGCAGACCACAATCAGGTCAGCCATGAACTTATTGAATGGTGGAGCAGGCTCCAAAGGTCAAACGGTCTGCTCCTGTGTCTCAGAGAGCAACGTATTCAAAACATAAATTAACACCGCAAGTTCTATTTCCAAAAAATAAGAAGTTTTACTGCTGTAATTCTGAAATTAGAAACAGACAATGATGGGAATACTGAGTGGGCGTGGCCGCATCGGTGGAGGAAGATAATTATTAATAGACAGTATTGTTTGACAGTTGTCAATCTTTGTTTCTCCAACTACAGATGGGAGTTGGAGCCATTATAAAAGGAGGGATGTGAGTGTCGCTGGCTGGGCCAGAATTAGTTACCCATCCCTAATTGCCCTTGGGTGGAGTGGTTTGCTCGGCCATTTCAGAGGCCAGTAGTTAAGAGTCAACCACATGTAGGCCAGACCAGGTAAGGATGGCAGATTTCCTTCCCTAAAGGACATTAGCGAACTGGGTGGGCTTTTACACCAATTGACAATGGTTTCATGGTCTTAGAATCCTTACGTTGCAGAAGGAGGCCATTCGGACCACCGTGTTTACACCGGCCCTTGGAAAGAGCACCCTACTTGAGCCCACGCCTCCACCCAACCCCTGTAACCCTGTAACCCTTTGGACACTAAAGGGCAATTTATCACAGCCAATCCCCCTAACCTGCACGTCTTTGGACTGTGGGAGGAAACCGGAGCACCCGGAGGAAACCCACGCACACACGGGGAGAACGTGCAGACTCCGCACAGACAGTGACCCAAGCCGGGAATCGAACCTGGGACCCTGGAGCTGTGAGGCAATAGTGCTAACCACAATGCTACCCCATGATTAGACTTTCCATTCCAGATTGTCATTGAGTTCACATTTCACCGTCTGCTGTGGCAGGATTCGAACCGGGATTCCCAGAGCGTTACCCTGGCTCTCTGGATTCTAATCCAGTGACAAAGGCACTGAGCCATCACCTCCCCTGGCTCCCACGAGAAGCACTGGGCAGGTCAATTATTACAAATTTAACAAAAAAATTTTTTTTTTGTTTTATAAATTTAGAATACCCAATTAATTTTTCCCAATTAAAATTTAGCGTGGCCAATCCACCTAGCCTGCATATCTTTGGGGTAGAAACTCATGCAGACATGGGGAGAATGTGCAAACTCCACATGGACAGTGACCCAGAGCCGGGATCGAACCCGGGACCTCAGCGCCGTGAGGCAGCAGTGCTAACCACTGTGCCACCGTGCTGCCCTATTACAAATTTACTGTCTTAAAGCGAATGACCCACAAACCGCGCCGGGAACGTATCCTACCTTCTCGAGGGTCTCAATCCGCTGCTTGAGGAGACGATTTTCTGTTCGGAGTCTCTGTGGAACAACAAGGAATTCAGGTTAAACCTGCGTCCAAACCAAACGGTGCCACTGCTGCCTGCATCTCTGCAGCAACAGCTGGACGTCCACTTAAACACACAACAGGCAGGTCAAACCGTACGTCAGACGGCAGACTGGGTATGGGATCTCTGTATGGTACAAGTCTGGTAAGTACAAACGCCAGTCTCGGTCACAATGTACCATTGTACCGATGCACAACCATTTATATTCGTCTTCAGAAAGGTTTCAGGAATACTTACCGCCTAGATCGCAAACGGAAGTCTTTAAAAAGCTGTTGCTTGACTGCTTGTAGCAGACCTCGGATAACACGTCCAGTCAGCGGAACGTGCAGTGCATGTCACCATGCAAAGACAGCCAAGGGTTGTTACAGAATTCCTTAGAGGCCGTGCTTTCCTACTGATCCCTGCAGGATGTCTCCTGCGGAGGGAGGAGGGAGATGCCCTTTTGGGAATAACAACAAGCAGCACAGCTCTGGGGCCCGGCGCAGCAACACATTGTATGTGATCCCCTCCAGCCATTGCCACTCGTGGGAAAATTAACTTCCTCACAGCCTCTGGTCTGCCCTAGACCGTGAACGTCCTGCAAGCGAGCATGTCCCACACAATGTTCCATAGAAATTTACAGAATGTTCCAATCTCCATTCCAAATATTACTGACAAGGTTCCAATACAAATAGCACTGGATCCAACTTCAGCTGGGCAATATTCCAACATCAGTCGAATCTATGGACATTTAATTGCCCTCTGTTGTTGAAAATATGGAAAAATGTTTCATTTGAAACATGGAAGTCTGGCAATATCTGGTCTGAGAGAAACATGAGGGGGTTAGATAGGGTGGACAGCGAGAGCCTTCTCCCGCGGATGGAGGTGGCTAGCACGAGGGGACATAGCCTTAAATTGAGGGGTAATAGATATAGGACAGAGGTCAGAGGTGGGTTTTTTACGCAAAGAGTGGTGAGGCCGTGGAATGCCCTACCTGCAACAGTAGTGAACACGCCAACATTGAGGGCATTTAAAAATTTATTAGATAAGCATATGGATGATAAGGGCATAGTGTAGGTTAGATGGCCTTTAGATTTTTTCCATGTCGGTGCAACATCGAGGGCCGAAGGGCCTGTACTGCGCTGTATCGTTCTATGTTCTATGATACATGTGCGGAGTCTGCACATCCTCCCCGTGTGTGCGTGGGTTTCCTCCGGGTGCTCCGGTTTCCTCCCACAGTCCAAAGATGTGCAGGTTAGGTGGATTGGCCGTGATAAATTGCCCTTAGTGTCCAAAATTGTCCTTCGTGTTGGGTGGGGTTACTGGGTTATGGGGATAGGGTGGAGGTGTTGACCTTGGGTAGGATGCTCTTTCCAAGAGCCGGTGCAGACTCGATGGGCCGAATGGCCTCCTTCTGCATTGTAATTCTATGTAAATCTATGATACAGGGAAAGATCCCACAAAAGGTTACTAGCAGCTGCAAAGGGCAGGATTATAAAATGCAGATTCTCTCTCACAAGCAGGCTTAGCAAACACACAGGATTCTTGTATTACGCTAAAACAATGGCTCACACCTTCATTGAAAGTAACTATCTTAGGAAGCATCTGGAAACGGAAAGGATTAGGTTCAGTTGAATTTGGTGTCAATTCTAAGTGTGAAATTCTACTAACATCAAGTAAATTAAAGAAAATTGGAGACAACCTGTCTACGAGAAACATAATTTAAAGTCAAAATCAAAGGCAAAGTTATGAGCTGGGGACAAAAAGAAAATTAAACTACTGAAATCACAGGAATTAAAAGTAACACCTCTTGAAACCAAAGCATTTTGAATATCACAAAGGAACTTTGAACATCACAAAGGACAATGTAATGAGATCTGAGAAGTGAGGTTATGCCCAAAATGAATACTTAGTTGTATTAGAATGTTTAGATCAAAGATACTTTCAAAGTGAAATAAGTTAATTTACAATAAGGTCATAAAAACTGAATAACTTCGAGAAAGAGATTATAAACCCAGAGCAGAAGCACAGCAGAACCAGAACTGAGAGAGAGAAGGAACAAGAGAAGCAGATTCAGCTTTCACAGCTCGGTCATGGGAAAGATGAGACAAGCAGCCGAGCTTAAACAGCTATACATCTAAGGAAGACTAGAATTTAAACAGGAGTCAGAGCCAGCTGAGGGATAGCTAGCAGGGCCAGCTCTTATAGCTCAGTACATGGGATTGACAAGACACAGCAATGGAGCTAACCGGCGAATACATCTCAAGAAGACCAGACTTTAAAGAAGATTGATTGTCAAGTTGGGCCTGAAGGTCCCTTCAACCAACCAGCAGGATCCAGAAGCAAGACCTTTCTGTAAAGAAAGTGTTTGCAGCTTTTAAAAGAAAAAATATAATAATAAAATAACTTAACTTAACCTGAAACAGTGGTTATTCCTGAAGTCTAGAACATAGAACATAGAACAGTACAGCACAGAACAGGCCCTTCGGCCCTCGATGTTGTGCCGAGCAATGATCACCCCACTCAAACTCACGTAACCCGTATACCCGTAACCCAACAATCTCCCTATTAACCTCACACTACGGGCAATTTAGCATGGCCAATCCACCTAACCCACACATCTTTGGACTGTGGGAGGAAACCGGAGCACCCGGAGGAAACCCACGCACACACGGGGAGGACGTGCAGACTCCACACAGACAGTGACCCAGCCGGGAATCGAACCTGGGACCCTGGAGCTGTGAAGCATTGATGCTAACCACCATGCTACCGTGAGGCCCCCATCACGGGCTAAGTACTTTACTTACTTAGCAACACAGGACCCAAGACATTGATGCTACTAAGTGGTAAGTAGATAAAATCTTCGGTGAAGGTATGGGTTATACTGGGGGATAACTTGAAAATATAGTTTGACCTGAATAGCACCCACCGAAGCCTGCATCGGAGTCAGGGAGTGAGAATCCCTGTTCACCCTTTAGAATGTCGGCCCTTTTTGGTATAGGGGGAATTCTAAGTTTTAACTTCACCTCTTGTTTAATGCAGGGGAGTGGGGCAGCAGGGTAGCACAGTGGTTAGCACTGTTGCTTCACAGCACCAGGGACCCGGGTTCGATTCCCGGCTTGGGTCACTGTCTGTGCGGAGTCTGCACGTTCTCTCCGTGTCTGCGTGGGTTTCCTCCGGGTGCTCCGGTTTCCTCCCACAAATCCCGAAACACGTGCTTGCTGGGTGAATTGGACATTCTGAATTCTCTCTCATGTACCCGAACAGGCGCCGGAATGTGGCGACTAGGGGCTTTTCACAGTAACTTCATTGCAGTGGAAGCCAACTTGTGACACTAAAGATTACGTTAAAAATACTGAACAATTGGGAATGCTGCGGGAGTTAAAAAATTGCGCACTGCTGGATTCCGTACTGAAACATCGTTTTTCAATTACCTATAGATCTCGGGTGGCAATAAGTGGGATGACATTGACATCTGCCAATGAGACAAGCTCAGGGAGTATGGCAAATAAGAGAAAACAAAAATGCCAGAGATTGGAGCAAGTTGGGGAAGAGTTAGAGGGAAGAATGCTGGGCAGATGTTGTTCACTGCAGGGAAACTGGAGATAGAACATAGAACATAGAACAGTACAGCACAGAACAGGCCCTTCGGCCCTCGATGTTGTGCCGAACAATGATCACCCTACTTAAACCCACGTAACCCGTATACCTATAACCCAACAATCCCCCCATTAACCTTACACTACGGGCAATTTAGCATGGCCAATCCACCTAACCCGCACATCTTTGGACTGTGGGAGGAAACCGGAGCACCCGGAGGAAACCCACGCACACACGGGGAGGACGTGCAGACTCCACACAGACAGTGACCCAGCCGGGAATCGAACCTGGGACCCTGGAGCTGTGAAGCATTGATGCTAACCACCATGCTACCGTGAGGCCCCTAATAATAGAACAAAGAAGAGTACAGCACAGGAACAGGCCGTTCGGCCCTCCCAGCCTGTGCCGACCAATGCTCATCGCCCACCCCTTAAACGTCACTATCGTCCCTGCTTCCACCACCTCCTCCGGCAGCGAGTTCCAGGCACCCACTACCCTCTGTGTAAAGACTTTGAGGGACGGAAAGAATATCCTCAACAACTCGGTTGAAGACACGGCCACCAATGAGTGATTCAAATCGGGGATATGCAATGATTTAGTGGGGAATTAGCGAAGAGATTCGGGGAGGATATCAGCAGCAAAGCTCTGGATAAGTTTGAGGCTGAGTTTGTGGAGGCTGACGGTAAGAGAGCAGGCAAACCAGCGTTGGGACAGTTGAGGTGACAAACAGATAGATGAGGATTTCCGAAGGTGAGCTGTTGCTGGATGGAGTTGGACAATTAGAATAGAACAGTACAGCACAGAACAGGCCCTTCGGCCCTCGATGTTGTGCGAGCAATGATCACCCTACTTAAACCCACGTAACCCGTATACCCGTAACCCAACAATCCCCCCATTAACCTTACACTACGGGCAATTTAGCATGGCCAATCCACCTAACCCGCACATCTTTGGACTGTGGGAGGAAACCGGAGCACCCGGAGGAAACCCACGCACACACGGGGAGGACGTGCAGACTCCGCACAGACAGTGACCCAGCCGGGAATCGAACCTGGGACCCTGGAGCTGTGAAGCATTGATGCTAACCACCATGCTACCGTGAGGCTTGGGGGTGGGGGCTCGGAATGAAAAGGTATCAGAACAATAGCTTCAATCTTCCCACTGTCTAACTGGTGGACATAGTTGCTCATGAAGTTTTAAATGTGTGACAGGAAATGTGACAAATCAGGGGCAGGTGGAAGGGTTAAGATAGGTGATGGAGACTGAGCTGACTTCATCTGGACTCCCTTGGTTAATAAAATGATCCATCAAGCTCAGATTTAAAATTATTCACTAAGCTGTCATCAAACGAATGCTTGCCTTCATTGGACGGGGCATAAAGTATAAAAAATGCTACAGTAACAGCCTCCCCGAACAGGCGCCGGAATGTGGTGACTAGGGGTTTTTCACAATAACTTCATTTGAAGCCTACTCGTGACAATAAGCGATTTTCACTTTCATTTTTCAGTTGTATAGAACCTTGGTAAGGCCGCATTTGGAATGTTGCGCACAATTCTGGTCGCCTCACTACCAGAAGGATCTGGAAGCTTTGGAAAGGGTGCAGAGGAGGTTTACCAGGATGTCGCCTGGTCTGGAGGGTGTTAGCTATGTGGAGAGGCTGAATAGACTCTGACTGTTTTCATTAGAAAGACGAAGGTTGAGGGGTGACCTGATAGAGGGCTACAAGATTATGAGGGGCATGGATAGAGTGGATGGGCAGGCACTCTTTCCCAGGGTGGAGGGGTCACCAGGGGGCATAGGTTTAAGGTCCATGGGGCAAAGTTTAGAGGAGATGTGCGAGGTAGGATTTTTACACAGAGGGTGGTGAGTGCCTGGAACGTGTTGCCAGGGGAGGCTGTGGAAGCAGATACATTAACGGCGTTCAAAAGGCATCTTGACAAACACATGGATAGAATGGGTATAGAGGGATACGGCACGAGGAAGTGCTGAGGGCTTTGGCCAAAGGGTGGTATCATGACCGGTACCGGAGGGCCGAAGGGCCTGTGCTGTATTGTTCTTTGTACAGCTTTTCATGGCGAATTCCACCATTCCACCACCTCCCCGCCGCTGCCCTACACTCCCAACATGTGGAAGATTCTCTCTCAATCCAATCACGCCTTAAACTTCAATACTCCGGGGAATACAAGCCTAGTTTACCTCTCTACATAATCCAATCCTTGGAGCACCGGTAACATTCTGATGAATCAGTGATACATTCCTTCCCAGGCCAATATATCCTTGCGAAGATGTTATACCCTGAACTATATAGAACATTCCAGATATAATCCAGGGTGCATACAATACACCCTCGCCGTATATATTCCATCCTTCCAGCTATAATAAAGTCCAACATTCCATTACAGCAGCACTGTGGATAGCACTGTTGCTTCACAGCCCCAGGATCCCAGGTTCGATTCCCCGCTGGGTCACTGCCTGTGTGGAGTCTGCACGTTCTCCCCGTGTCTGCGTGGGTTTCCTCCTGGGTGCTCCAGTCCAAAGATGTGCAGGTTAGGTGGATTGGCCATGCTAAATCGCCCCTTAGTGTCCAAAGATGGGTATTTTAGGTGGGGTTATAGGGTTACTGGGACAGGACGGAGTGTGGGCCTCTGTACGGTGCTCGACCAGAGGGTCAGTGCAGACCCTCCTGCTGCAGGGTAGGAGTTCTATGTTTCTAAGACGGGATGAATGCCTTTTTCTGTGCTTCAATCCTATGATTCTGGGCAGGAAATTCCCCTTGAATTCTGTCCTGCCTTCCCTCACACACCAAGTAGTGGCTGACAGCGTTCGTGGGCTCACTTGCCTGCCTGCAGGTCCTCCCTCCCCCCACCTCTTCCCTAATACCGCCCTCCCCACCCTCCTGATCCCCACTGTCCCCAAAGAAGATCACAAATTATTATGTAAAATGCTGACGCGATAAGTTCAATGTGCACATGGTTGGGTGTTAGTGGACAGCAGTGAGTGAACGGCACACACAGTCCACGCGGTTTCTATTCTGGGATCTACATTAAATCGGTGTAAACAGCACCAACCAACACACACATCCTCGATAAGATTGGATCCTTGCAGCATTGTGGGTAACAGATGATGAACTTATCAGCCATGATAGAATGGCGGAGCAGACTCGATGGGCCGAACGGCTGAGAACATAGAACAGTACAGCACAGTACAGGCCATTCAGCCCGCCATGTTGTGCCGACCATTTATCCTAATCTAAGATCAACCTAACCTGCACCCCTTCAATTTACTGCTGTCCATGTGCCTGTCTAAGAGTCGCGTAAATGTCCCGAATGACTCTGACTCCACCACCTCTGCTGGCAGTGCATTCCACACACCCACCAGCCTCTGACATCTCTCACCTTCTTCAAATCACCATAAAATGATGTCCCCCTCGTGACAGTCATTTCCACCCTGGGGAAAAGTCTCTGGCTATCCACTCTATCCATGCCTCTCATCACCTTGTACACCTCTATCCAGTCACCATTCTGCCTTCTTCGCTCCAGTGAGAAAAGCCCTAGCTCCCTCAACCTTTCTTCATAAGACATGCCCTCCAGTCCAGGCAGCATCCTGGTAAATATCCTCTGCACCCTCTCCAAAGCATCCACATCCTTCCTATAATGAAGCGACCAGAACTGGACACAATATTCCAAGTGTGGTCTCCCTAGAGTACCTTGTGGCTCTAAATCCCCCTGTTAACGAAAGCCAACACACCATACACCTTCTTAACAACCTGATCAACCTGGGTGGCAACTTTGGATCTATGTACTGTTATGGGCCAGGGTTTAGAGAACCCCAGTGTATCATGGAGTTCACCTGACCCACACCATTTAATAGACTGTGGTATGGGGAGCACACGGCCGACTCTACAGGTGTGGTACAGCAGAAATGGAAAAGTATTTTTTTAAAGCAAAACAACGTTTATTCTATGAACTCAAGCTAACCTTTTTAAAACATACAGTGAACATCTTAGCAACCATCAATTCAAATACAGCCCCCAAAGACTACAACACTAAGTAATCCTTTAAGCTTTCCTTTTAACATCCATACGACTTAAAAGCAAAACCTTTATCAGAAGCACATCAGGTTAAAGTCACGACTGAAAACATTTATAATTCTGAATTCACCAAATGATCAAGAGATGGTCTTTTGATGGCAGACAGATCAGAGGGGCTGGTTTAGCTCACAAGGCTAAATCGCTGGCTTTTAAAGCAGACCAAGCAGGCCAGCAGCACGGTACCAGCCTTCCCGGACAGGCGCCGGAATGTGGCGACTAGGGGCTTTTCACAGTAACTTCATTGAAGCCTACTCGTGACAATAAGCGATTTTCATTTCATTTCATCAGCAGCACACAGGCTCTGTCTGGCTTCAGCTCCAACACTGTAAACTAAACTAAAGCTGGTATAGCTCATTGGGCTAAATCGCTGGCTTTTAAAGCAGACCAAGCAGGCCAGCAGCACGGTTTGATTCCCGTACCAGCCTGCCGGACAGGCGCCGGAATGTGGCGACTAGGGGCTTTTCACAGTAACTTCATTGAAGCCTACTCACAACAATAAACAATTTTCATTTTTCAAACACACCCTGCAGCAAACAGCCTAAAACGAAAGTAAAAAAGCTGACAGACAGCCCAGCTCCACCCACTCTCTGACATCACTGCAGTAGTAAACACCCATTTCTTAAAGGTACTCTCACATGACAGTACGTGAACCCCAAGGTCCCTAATTCTGCTCCTGTTCTTATGAACTCACAGAAGCCGGAGGCTGAATGAAGAAATTCCGGCTGGAATCTTAGGTTCAATGTACATGATGCACAGAAAGTAATAATGGGAGGCAAAGAAAGATGGGATTAAGCGAGAGTTAAAAATCAAAGTTTTGGTTTTAAAGATGTTTATTTAAATTCATTTTTTTAACCACCACCTTCTGTGTGGCATTTGGAGATGATCAGCCATTGGCCCAGCCAGTGTCACCCACATTTCATGAAGGAAAAAACAAAATCAACTCCAATTAAATTGCAAAGGACTCTACCCTCAATACTGGGGGAATCACATTCATCACACACCATTAAAAATCTAATCACACTTCAGTGGACAATCTTAAGCTTTTGTCATTTGGAATGGGAAGGCCATACGGCTCCTTTGAAAGGTGAGTGTCCCAGAGACACGTCCGCAGTCAGCCACCTCTGGCTGCCCACCTTGAAGGCTGCATGTACAACTGCCAAAAGTGTTGTGATTGATGTTGAAAGCCTGTAAACTCCAGGCCACCGGTAAACACAGGAAGAGCTGTCTCGACATGTGAAGCAGCAAATGCAGCAGGCGGCAGCGCCACCTTGTGCAGGGGACGTGCACACTGGCTCACAGCCCAGGACAGCTTTATACAGCTACCACTCAGCCCCCCCGGGACCCCCTCAACCTGCCCAACACCCCCCCGGGACCCCCCAACCTGCCCCCCCCCCCCCCCCCCACCGGGACCCCCTCAACCTGCCCAACACCCCCCGGGACCCCCTCAACCTGCCCAACACCCCCCGGGACCCCCCAACATGCCCCCCCCCCGGGACCCCCCCAACCTGCCCCCCCCCCCCCCCCCCAACCGGGGCCCCCTCACCCTGCCCAACAACCCCCCCCCGGGGACCCCCTCAACCTCAACCTGCCCGACTCCCCCCCCCCCCCCCCCGGACACCCCCAACCTGCCCAACACCCCCCCGGGACCCCCCAAACTTGCCCCCCCCCCCACCGGGACCCCCTCACCCTGCCCAACAACCCCCCCCCCCGGGGACCCCCTCAACCTCAACCTGCTCGACTTCCCCCCCCCCCCCCCCGAGGACCCCCTCAACCTCAACCTGCTCGACTTCCCCCCCCCCCCCCGGGACCCCCTCAACCTGCCCGACTCCCCTCCCCCCCCCCGGGACCCCCTCAACCTGCCCGACTCCCCTCCCCCCCGGGACCCCCTCAACCTGCCCAACTCCCCCCCCGCCAAACCGGGACCCCGCTCAACCTGCCCAACTCTCCCCCCCCCCCCCATGGGACCCCCTCAACCTGCGCAACTCCCCCCCCCCTCCCCCACAGAACCCCTCAACCTGCCCAACTCTCCCCCCCCCCCGCCCCACCGGGACCCCCTCAACCTGCCCAACAACCCCCACCCCGGGACCCCCTCAATCTGCCCAACAACCCCCCCCCTCCGCCCACCCCCGGGACCGCCTCAACCTGCCCAAAAACCACCCCCATGCCATCAACAACACCTACCCTCCCAAACACCCCCTACCCCCAATCACCCCCTACCCCCCAAACACCCCCTACCCCCCCAAACACCCCCTACCCCCCAATCACCCCCTACCCCCAATCACCCCCTACCCTCCCAAACACCCCCTACCCCCAATCACCCCCTACCCCCCAAACACCCCCTACCCTCCCAAACACCCCCTACCCCCAATCACCCCCTACCCCCCAAACACCCCCTACACCCCCAAACACCCCCTACCCCCCAATCACCCCCTACCCCCAATCACCCCCTACCCTCCCAAACACCCCCTACCCCAATCACCCCCCTACCCCCCAAACACCCCCTACCCTCCCAAACACCCCCTACCCCCAATCACCCCCTACCCCCCAAACACCCCCTACCCCCCAAACACCCCCTACCCCCCCAAACACCCCCTACCCCCCAATCACCCCCTACCCTCCCAAACACCCCCGACACCCAATCACCCCCTACCCCCCAAACACCCCCTACCACCCAATCACCCCCTACCCTCCCAAACACCCCCTACCCCCAATCACCCCTACCCCCCAAACAACCCCTACCCTCCCAAACACCCCCTACCCCCCCAAACACCCCCTCCCCCAAACACCCCCTACCCCCCCAAACACCCCCTCCCCCCCAAACACCCCCTCCCCCCCAAACACCCCCTCCCCCCCAAACACCCCCTCCCCCCCAACACCCCCACCACCCTCCCCCGAAAAACCCCCTACCCCCCTCCCCCCAAACACCCCCTACCCCCCCAAACAACCCCTACACCCTAAACACCCCATACCACCCCCAAACAACCCCTCCCCCCCAAACACCCCCTCCCCCCCAAAACACCCCCTACACCCCCTCCCCCAAACACCCCCTGCCCCTCAAACACCCCCCCCAAACACCCCCTGCCCCCAAACACCCCCACCCCCCCCAAACATCCCCTAACACCCCAAATACCCCCACCCCCCAAACACACCCCCTCCCCCAAACACACCCCCTCCCCCCAATACAACCCCCACCCCCAAACACCCCCTCCCCCCACCCCAAACACCCCCCCCCAAACACCCCCACCCCCAAACACCCCCACCCCCCAAACACCCCCTACCCCCCAAACACCCCCTACCCCTCCCAAACACTCCCAACTCCCCCAAACATCCCTCACCCCCCAAACACCCCTACCCCCCACCGCCCAAACACCCGTACCCCCCAAACACACCACCTCCCCCCAATACACCCCTACCCCCCAAATACCCCTCCCCACCCTCCCAAACACCCCCACCCTCCCAAACACCCCCACCCCCATACACCCCCCAAACACCCCGCCTCCCAAACACCCCCTACCCCCCAAACACCCCCTACTCCCCAAACAACCCCTACACCCTAAACACCCCCTACACCCCCAATCAACCCCTACCCCCTAAACACCCCCACCCCCCCAAGCACTCCCCACCCCACCCAACCCCCCCAAATACCGCCCACCCTCCCCAAACCCCCCTAAACACCCCTACCCTCAAACACCCCCTACCCCCCAAACACCCCCACCCCCCCAAACACCCCCAGCCCCCCAAACACCCCCACCCACCCCTACCTCCCAAACACCCCCCACCTCCCAAACACCCCCCACCCCCAAACCCCCCACCCACCCAACACCCCCCGCCCCCCAAACACCCCCCATACCCCCAAACACCCCTTCCCCCCAAACACCCCCCACCCCCAACACCCCCTACCCCCCAAACACCCCCACCCCCCAAACACGCCCTACCCCCCCAAACACGCCCTACCCCCCAAACACGCCCTACCCCCCAAACACGCCCTACCCCCCAAACACGCCCTACCCCCCAAACACGCCCTACCCCCCAAACACGCCCTACCCCCCAAACACGCCCTACCCCCCAAACACGCCCTACCCCCCCACCCTCCCTACCCCCAAACACGCCCTACCCCCCAAACACGCCTACCCCCCAACAACAAACACGCCCTACCCCCCAAACACGCCCTACCCCCCAACACCCCCCTACCCCCCAAACACGCCCTACCCCCCAAACACGCCCTACCCCCCCAAACACGCCCTACCCCCCAAACACCCCTACCCCCCAAACACGCCCTACCCCCCAAACACGCCCTACCCCCAAACACCCCTACCCCCCAAACCTCCCTACCCCCCAAACACGCCCTACCCCCCAAACACGCCCTAACCCCCCAAACACGCCCTACCCCCAAACACTCCCTACCCCCCAACACGCCCTACCCCCAAACACGCCCCTACCCCCCAAACACGCCCTACCCCCCAAACACGCCCTACCCCCAAACACGCCCTACCCCCCAAACACGCCCTAACCCCCAAACACGCCCTACCCCCCAAACACACGCCCTACCCCCCAAACACGCCCTACCCCCCAAACACGCCCTACCCCCAAACAGCCCTACCCCCCAAACAGTCACCCCCCAAACACCCCTACCCCCCCCCCTACCCCAAACACCGCCTACCCCCCAACACGCCCTACCCCCCCAAACACGCCACCCCCCCCCAACACCGCCCTACCCCCCAAACGGCCCTACCCCCCAAACACTCCCTACCCCCCAAACACGCCCTACCCCCCAAACACGCCCTACCCCCCAAACACGCCCTAACCCCCAAACACGCCCTACCCCCCAACACGCCCTACCCCCCAACACGCCCTACCCCCCAAACACGCCCTACCCCCCAAACACGCCCTACCCCCCAAACACGCCCTACCCCCCAAACACCCTAACCCCCCAAACACGCCCTACCCCCCCAAACACGCCCTACCCCCAAACACGCCCTACCCCCCAAACACCCCCTACCCCCAAACACCCCCTACCCCCCAAACACCCCCTACCCCCCAAACACCCCCTACCCCCAAACACCCCCTACCCCCCAAACACCCCCTACCCCCCAAACACCCCCCACCCCTCCAAACACCCCCACCCCCCAAACACCCCCACCCCCCAAAACACCCCCACCCCCCAAAACACCCCCAAACACCCCCCCCACCCCAACACCCCCTCTCCCCCCAAACACCCCCTACCCCCCCAAACAACCCCTACACCCTAAACACCCCATACCACCCCCAAACACCCCCTCCCCGAAACACCCCCTCCCCCCAAAACACCCCCTACCCCCCTCCCCCCAAACACCCCCGCCCCTCAAACACCCCCCCCCCCCCAAACACACCCTACCCCCAAATACCCCCTACCCCCAAATCACCCCCTAACCCCATCACCTCTACACCCCCCAAACCACCCCCATCTCCCCAAACATCCCCTACCACCCCAAATACCCCCACCCCCCAAACACCCCCACTCCCCAAACACACCCCTCCCCCCAATACACCCCCCATCCCCCCCACCCCAAACACCCCCACCCCCCAAACACCCCCACCCCCCAAACACCCCCCACTCCCCCAAACACCCCTCACCCCCCAAACACCCCTACCCCCCACCCCCCAAACACCCCTACCCCCCAAACACCCCCCACCCCCAAACACCCCTACCCCAAACACCACTACCCCCCAAATACCCCCCACCCTCCCAAACACCCCACCCTCCCAAACACCCCCACCCCCATACACCCCCCAAACACCCCGCCTCCCAAACACCCCCTACCCCCCAAACACCCCCTACTCCCCAAACAACCCCTACACCCTAAACACCCCCTACCCCCCCAATCAACCCCTACCCCCCAAACACCCCCACCCCCCAAGCATTCCCCACCCCACCCAACCCCCACAAATACCGCCCACCCCCCCAAACACCCCCCACCCCCCTAAACACCCCTACCCTCAAACACCCCCTACCCCCAATCACCCCCACCCCCAACAACCCCCACCCCCCCAAACACCCCCAGCCCCCCAAACACCCCCCACCCACCCCTACCTCCCAAACACCCCCCCACCCCCCAAACACCCCCGACCCCCCCAAACACCCCCTACCCCCAAACACCCCCCACCCCATTACCCCTACACCCCCCAAACCACCCCCAAACACCCCCTACCCCTCAAACACCCCCTACCCCCCGAAACACCCCCTACCCCCAAACCACCCCCACCCCCCAAACACCCCCTACCTCCCCAAACACCCCCCACCCCCCAAACACCCCCTACCCCCCCAAATACCCCCTACCCCCCAAACACCCCCTACCCCCCAAACACCCCCTATCCCCCAAACACCCCCTACCCCCCAAATACCCCCTACCCCGCCCATACACCCCCCGCCCCCACAAACACCCCCAAACGCCCCCCCCAAAACACCCCCCGCCTCCCCAAACACCCCCCGCCCCCCAAAAACACCCCCTACCCCCAAATACCCCCTACCTCCCCCATCACCGCCCTGGTCGTTGGCTTTAAGTCTCATATCTGAGTAATCATTCTTCCCGTGTATATGTCTGGGTAGAGGGCAATTAGCTACATGATTCCCCGTACATGCATTTCCGCCACCCAGCCAGGTGAGGCTGCACTCGCCCACTACCATTAATGCCTTTCCTTGGTGAGAGGGGGGAACAGTGGATCGCACTGCTGCCTCACAGCGCCAAGGACCCAGGTTCAATTCTAGCCTTGGGTCACTGTCTGTGCAGAGTCTGCACGTTCTCCCCGTGTCTGCGTGGGTTTCCTCTGGGTGCTCCGGTTTCCTCCCACTTTCTAAAGATGTGCGGGTTAGGTGGATTGGTCACGCTAAACCGCTTCCTGTTGTCCAAAAGGTTGGGTGGGGTTCTGGGGATAGGACAGGGGGTGTTCGCTAGGTGCGGTTCTCCTTCAGAGGGCTGGGTGCAGGCTCGATGGACCGTATGACCTCCTTCTGCACTGCTGAGATTCTATGACTCCTGCCCCTGCACCAATACCTCTGACCTATCGTCAGCTTTCACCTGTAGGTTGACAACACCCAGCTCTGCTGCTCCAGAACCAGGGTCAATATTTATCCCTCAATCAGCATCACTAAAACTGATAAAGAAGCAAAATACTGCGGGTGCTGAAAATCTAAAATAAAAACAGAAAGTGCTGAAAATCTCAAGGTCTGGTAGCGTCTGCGGAGAGAGAAACAGAGTTAATGTTACCAGTCATCTTTTTGCATTCAGACAGTGCTGACGTTTATTCTGCTATTAACACCTACTCTAAAACTGAAGCTTCAACCTTTAATGACATCTCCACTCCCTTTGTCATGAGTTCCATGGCATCTTTGGCCTGTTAATCTCTGCTGCCCTCTAACCTACCCTATTCACTCTACTTTCCTCTGCCCCCTTTCAAACAGCACAAAGCCCCTGACTTTTCTACCTCTCTCCAGATCCGAAGGACAGCCAGATTGGACTCAAAACGTTATTCCTTCTCGCTCCGCAGATGCAGCCAGACCTGCAGCATTTTTCCCAGCACTTTGCCTTTCATTTCACTACAGCAGATGATCGGGTCACTGACCTCGCCTCTTTCTGTGGGATCCTGCTGTGCACAAATTGACTGCCCGGTGCGCCACATTACGACGGGTGAACACACTTCAAAAAACTGCTTCACTGGCCGGAACGCGCTTTGGAGCATCTGAGGCTATTAAAGACCGTTCATTGTGCGAGAGTCCCTTTCTTTACGGTTCTTAAGTGGCCCCTTCATCATTCACTCAAACGTGAGGTAATCCATTTTGGTAGAAGGAACAGATGTGAAGAATATTTCCGCAGTGGGAGGAAATTAGAAAGTGTAGACGTACTGTCATGGGAGTATACCATTAAGAAATGAGTGTTCATCAAATAGCTGCAGTGATCTTCCTGTCACTTCGACCAGTAACAAATATACAGGCATTCCAATTAATTTTCTTGCGTATTATACCAGGGTAGTGTTTCTACCATACATCAGATTGGGACGTGTGAGGGTTTGTTGGATCAGCTTACGCGCTAGATTGGGCGATTTATTTTCGGAGTTCAACAGGGAGTATAATAAGATATATATTTTAATAATCTTTACTATTGTCACAAATCAGCTTAAATAAAGTTACTGTGAAAAGCCCCTCGTCACCACATTCCGGCGCCTGTTCAGGTACACAGAGGGAGAATTCAGAATGTCCAATTCACCCAACAGCACGTCTCTCGGGACTTGTGGGAGGAAACCGGAACACCCGGGGGAAACCCACGCAGACACGGGGAGAACATGCAGACTCCGCACAGACAGTGACCCAGCCGGGAACCGAACCTGGGACCCTGGAGCTGTGAAGCCACAGTGCTAACCACTGTGCTACCGTGCTGCCGAGTAACTGGTTCAATTCAACTGGGCAATTCCCAAAGAAGGGGAAGGACAGAACCAAGAGCTTAGCTTCCCGTCCATGAAGGAGGCAAGGCGGGTGCATGATCCTGAAGCTTATGGAGGGCAAAACATACTCAGGGAGGTCATGTCCAAGATCGAGCCCTACAGGATCAGTGGAAAGGATCACAAGATGACCCTGTGGCCCACTAACAGGGACAGCGCAGCAACTGAGGTGCAGTACAGAGAGATTTACCAATGATAATCCACTGGTTTACTCAGGAATTGGACATTAAACCAGTTTTGTCCATTCACGTTCAGCCTCATCTCCCTAAAAACGTGCAAAATGGAACGTGGTTCAGAAACTGGAGACATAACTGTGGAAACAGTTGTGAAATTCGAGGGGCCAAGATGGTGGACATTGCAGGGCACCCGGGGGGGGGGGGGTTACATAGAATTTACAGTGCAGAAGGAGGCCATTCGGCCCATCGAGTCTGCACCAGCTCTTGGAAAGAGCACCCTACCCAAGGTCAACACCTCCCCCTATCCCAATAACCCCCCACCCAACACTAAGGGCAATTCTGGACACTACGGGCAATTTATCACGGCCAATCCACCTAACCCGCAGATCTTTGGACTGTGGGAGGAAACCGGAGCACCCGGAGGAAACCCACGCACACACGGGGAGGACGTGCAGACTCCACACAGACAGTGACCCAAGCCGGGAATCGAACCTGGGACCCTGGAGCTGTGAAGCAATTGTGCTAACCACTATGCTACCGTGCTGGAGAACATCCTTGCGGATTAGTGGCAGGAACCAAGGGATTGTCCAGTGCAAATATTCAATTGTCCACGTGTGTGTGTGTGTGTGGGGGGGGGGGGGGGGGGGGGGGGGGGGGAGAGATCAAGCACAAATTACATTCCCCGTGAATCTTAATCAACATACATTCTCGCCGTGTTATTATTTTTGACAAGACACCTAGTTACTTGGCCGGATTTCCAGTAATTGCATGAGCTCCTAAAATATTAGCTTAATCAACGTAAAATGAAGCTCATGCACTTTCTAATACAATAGCACTGATGCAGTTTAGATTGCCTGTTACAGGAAAACATTAAGACAGATATTTCACAAACACACGATTGTGAAAACTTACTTTAATTTCAATTTGTTCCTCCATTTCTTTATTTTTGATTGTAGTATATTCTTTTTCAAGTCTGCGGGAGAAAAGAACACAGCTGAAAGTCTAAATACATTTACATTCTTCAGATTCACCACAAATGACCATTTATTCCTCATCAGCTGCCCCCCCCCCCCCCCCCCCCCCCTTCCTGCTCTCCCACAGGAACGTGGTGAACTGAGACGGCCGCTTCCCCTTTCCCCCACCCAGAGAGAGCAGCAAGCGAAAGTTCGCCAAAACCAACAGGAAACCTTCACCACACATCCTTCGAGGAATAGGCATGTGTGTCACAAAACTGTCCCCAAGTCAGTCAGTGACAGGAGGGTGGCATTGAAACAGCAGTGACTGTGCACCTTGCACGTGTCTGCAGCCTGACCTGGGGCCGGACACGGGGCGGGGGGGGGGGGGGGGGGGGGGGGAACCTGACCTGGGGCCGGACAGGGGGAGGGCAACCACACACCCCCTCCCCCTCGTGCCCAGAGGCAGTGCCCAGTTGGTGCCTGGGCATGAGCATGTACGCCCCTCCCCACCCCTATTGCAAAGCACACACCTGATCTGGAACGTTTGATTGGAGACCACTCGTGATTTAAGCCGATATGACTGGACTTTCTTACGGGGCGGGAAATGAATGGGGCCTGATAATCAAATACTTTCGATTTTCATAGAATCTCAACAGCGCCATTCGGCCCATCGGGTCTGAGCATGTGACCTAGGCCCAGTCCCCTCCGTCCTAGCCCTGTAACCCCACCCAACCTTTGGACACTAAGGACAATTTAGCTTGACCAATCCACCTAACCTGCACATCTTTAGACTGTGGGAGGAAACCGGAGCAGCCGGAGGAAACCCACACAGACACGGGGAGAGAGTGCAAACTTAAAAAGTCGGACCTCAGAGATATTAATCTCAGGATTGCGACCAGTGCCACGTGGTAGCCAGAATAAAAATGAAAGAAGAGGCAGGATGAATGTGTGGCTTGAGAGATGGTGCAGGAGGGAGGGGTTCAGATTTTTGGGACATTGGAACCGGTTCTGGGGGCGGTGGGACCATTACAAACCGGATGGTCTACACCTGGGCAGGACTGGAACCAATGTCCTTGGGGGTGCTTTTGCTAACGCTGTTGTGGAGGGTTTAAACTAATGTGGCAGGGAGATGGGAACCAAATGAGGAGGTTAATGGACAGTAAGGAGGTAGTAACTAAAGCCTGTAAGGAACTAGATCATGACATCAGCGTAACTAAGGGGAAGAGTAGGCAGGGAGAAGATGATGAACGCAAAGGTGGTCTGAGGTACATTTGTTTTAATGCGAGAAGTGTAGTAGGTAAGGCAGATGAACGTAGGGCTTGGATTAGTACCTGGGGGTATGATGTTATTGGTATTACTGAGACTTGGTTGGGAGATGGGCAAGATTGGCAACTAAATTTCCCAGGATATCGATGCTTCAGGCGGGATAGAGAGGGAGGTAAAAGGGGTGGAGGAGTTGCATTTCTGGTCAGAGAGGATATCACAGCTGTGCTGAAGGAGGGCACGATGGAGGATTCGAGCAGTGAGGCGATATGGGCAGAGCTCAGAAATAGGAAGGGTGCGGTAACAATGTTGGGGCTGTACTACAGACCTCCCAACAGCGAGCGTGAGATAGAGGTACAAATATCTAAACAGATTATGGAAAGATGTAGGAGCAACAGGGTGGAGCTGATAGGAGATTTTAATTTTCCCAACATTGACTGGGATACACTTAGTGTCAGAGGTCTAGATGGAGCAGAATTTGTAAGGAGCATCCAGGAGGGTTTTCTAGAGCAGTATGTAAGTAGTCCAACTCGGGAAGGGGCCATACTGGACCTGGTGTTGGGGAATGAGCCCGGCCAGGTGGTTGAAGTTTCAGTCGGGGATTACTTTGGGAATAGTGATCATAATTCTGTAAGTTTTAGAATACTCATGGACAAAGACGAAGTGGTCCTAAAGGAAGAGTACTAAATTGAGGGAAGGCCAACTTGGGCAGCACGGTTAGCACAATTGCTTCACAGCTCCAGGGTCCCAAGTTCGATTCCCGGCTTGCGTCACTGTCTGTGCGGAGTCTGCACGTTCTCCCCATGTGTGCGTGGGTTTCCTCCGGGTGCTCCGGTTACCTCCCACAGTCCAAAGATGTGCAGGTTAGGTGGACTGGCCATGCTAAATTGCCCTCTGTGTCTAAAATTGCCCTTCGTGTTGGGTGGGTTACTGGGTTATGGGGATAGGGTGGAGGTGTGGGCTCGGTTAGGGTGGTCTTTCCAAGAGCTGGTGCAGACTCGATGGGCCGAAAGGCCTCCTTCTGCACTGTAAATTCTATGATCTATACCATAATTCAGCTACAGCTGGGGAATGTGGATTGAGAGCAGCCGTTTGAAGGTAAATCCACATTTGATATGTGGGAGGCTTTTAAAGAGAGGTTGATTAGAGTGCAGGACAGACATGTCCTTGTGAAAATCCTTCTGCAGACTTCCGGTGTCCTCTGCACTTTTCGCTTTACCACTCATCTTAGTGT
The DNA here is from genome assembly GCF_902713615.1 of Scyliorhinus canicula. NCBI lineage: Eukaryota > Metazoa > Chordata > Chondrichthyes > Carcharhiniformes > Scyliorhinidae > Scyliorhinus > Scyliorhinus canicula. The sequence goes on along the minus strand of NC_052170.1, from coordinate 25,675,610 downwards.
CATCTGCAAACTTGGACACATTGCCCTTGGTCCCCAACTCCAAATCATCTATGTAAATTATGAACAATTGTGGGCCCAACACGGATCCCTGAGGGACACCACTAGCTACTGATTGCCAACCAGAGAAACACCCATTAATCCCCACTCTTTTCTCAAGGCCAGCAGCACGGTTCGATTCCCGTACCGGCCTCCCCGAACAGGAGCCGGAATGTGACGACTAGGGGCTTTTCACAGTAACTTCATTTGAAGCCTACTCGTGACAATAAGCGATTATTGTTATTATAGGTGGCCGGGGATCAGCTGGACCCTCCCGTGCACTGGCCAACATTCATTTGCCATAAATCCCACTTTAAAAAAGGACAAACACTGGAAAGGTGTGGGGAGGTTTGCAACGTTACGTACTTCTTCATTTTCTTTGCGTTGTACTTGACCTGGTAAGCCTTCAGGACCAGCTTGTCAGGACAGCCATCAAACTGCTGTGGGATGACCTTCTGAAAGTGCTGTAGGGAGAGAGAGAGGGGGGGGGGGGGAGAACATCACATCACTTCTGTACATGGGCTGGGTGTACATGTGCTGGAAACAATGTGACTGGCTGCAGGCTCCACATTCCTCAAATAACCACAGCCTCCAATTGTCCAGGTCAAGGAAGAGAAATAAAGAAGTTATTCAAGGCCAAGTATAACGATAATACGGATCATGGTAAATGTATCTGGTGACAGAGCTAGGTGGACTTATTTAGGACCCGCTGGCACAGCTCATTTTAGCATTCCTTGGCTTTTTTAATGAAGGGGGTGTGAATAAATGTTTTATTCTACTGACCCTCAATGAAGGAAAATGCTTGCAGGCTACAGGAGAGGCTGGTATCACACTAAACGGGTGGAACGGGGATGCAGGGAGCTGCTGGGGGAGAGGGGAAATGGTCGGGAGCTGCTGGTGGGGGGGCGGGGGGGAGAAGAACGGGAACACAGGGAGATGCTAGGGGGGAACGGGGAACGTAGGGAGCTGCTAGGGAGAGCAGGAAAGACAGGGAGGTGCTGGGGGAAAGGGAGCTGCTGGGGCAGAGGAGGGAAGGCAAAAGAGAAAGATTGGAAGCATGGTCAGACGGGGAGGGGAGGTCGTGTCTCACTAACTTGATAGAGTTTTTAGAAGAGGTCACAAAGATGATTGATGCAGTTAGGGCAGTGGATGTTGTCTAAATGGACTTCAGTAAGGCCTTTGACATGGTCCCTCATGGTAGACTGGTACAAACGGTGGAGTCACACGGGATCAGGGGTGAGCTGGCAAGGTGGATACAGAACTGGCTCGGTCATAGAAGGCAGAGAGTAGCAATGGAAGGGTGCTTTTCTGATTGGAGGGCTGTGACCAGTGGTGTTCCGCAGGGATCAGTGCTGGGACCTTTGCTGTTCGTAGTAGATATAAATGATTTGGAGGAAAATGTAACTGGCCTGATTAGTAAGTTTGCAGACGACACAAAGGTTGGTGGAATTGTGGATAGCGATGAGGACTGTCAGAGGATACAGCAGGATTTAGATCATTTGGAGACTTGGACGGAGAGATGGCAGATGGAGTTTAATCCGGACAAATGTGAGGTAATGCATTTTGGAAGGTCTAATGCAGGGAGGGAATATACAGTGAATGGTAGAACCCTCAAGAGTATTGACAGTCAGAGATCTAGGTGTACAGATCCACAGGTCACTGAAAGGGCAACACAGGTGGAGAAGGTAGTCAAGAAGGCATACAGTATGCTTGCCTTCATTGGCCGGGGCATTGAGTATAAGAATTGGCAAGTCATGTTGCAGCTGTATAGAACCTTAGTTCAGCCACACTTGGAGTATAGTGTTCAATTCTGGTCGCCACACTACCAGAAGTATGTGGAGGCTTTAGAGAGGGTGCAGAAGAGATTTACCAGGATGTTGCCTGGTATGGAGGGCATTAGCTATGAGGAGCGGTTGAATAAACTTGGTTTGTTCTCACTGGAACGACAGAGGTTGAGGGGCAACCTGATAGATGTCTACAAAATTATGAGGGGCATAGACAGAGTGGATAGTCAGAGGCTTTTTCCCAGGGTAGAGGGGTCAGTTACTAGGGGGCATAGGTTTAAGGTGGGAGGGGCAAGGTTTAGAGGAGATGTACGAGGCAAGTTTTTGACACAGGGAGTAGTGGGTGCCTGGAACTCGCTGCCGGAGGAGGTGGTGGAAGCAGGAACGATAGTGACAATTAAGGGGCATCTTGACAAATACATGAATAGGATGGGAATAGAGGGATACGGACCCCGGAAGTGTGGAAGATTTTAGTTTATACGGGCAGCATGGTCGGCACGGGCTTGGAGGGCCGAAGGGCCTGTTCCTGTGCTGTACTTTTCTTTGTTCTTTGTTCTTTGTATGATTATTTGCAGATACTGCAGCCTGTGTGCGCTCTGCTTTGATTAATGTCGATTCTTTGATATTCCCCCTCGGCTTCACTTCAGTGCTTTCTATTGCCCAGTTTTCACCACCTCATCCCTCAGTAATTAGAATATCATAGAGTTTACAGTGCAGAAGGAGGCCATTTGGCCCATCGAGTCTGCACAGGACCTTGGAAAGAGCATCCTACCCAAGGTCAACACCTCCACCCTATCCCCATAACCCAATAACCCCACCCAACCTTTTTGGACACTAAGGAGCAATTTAGCCTGGCCAATCCACCTAACCTGCACACCTTTGGACTGTGGGAGGAAACCGGAGCACCCGGAGGAAACCCACGCACACACGGGGAGAACGTGCAGACTCCACACAGGCAGTGACCCAAGCCGGGAATGGACCCTGGAGCTGTGAAGCAACAGTGCTATCCACTGTGCTACCGTGCTGCCCATCGAGTCTGCATTGGCCCATTTACAAGTGCCCCACCCGACCTATCTGCAATGGAGGAGTGGCACTGAAGGGTGCCAACAACAAACTGGGGGCATGGCAAACAGCGAGGGGGAATGCTTTTCACAGTAAATTCATTGAAGCCTATTATTAATTAATTGAAGACAATTATTATTAATATTATTTCCTCCCACAGTCCAAAGATGTGCAGGTTAGGTGGATTGGCCATGCTAAATTGCCCCTAAGTGTCCAGGGTTCTGCGGATTAGGTGGGATTAAGGGGTTGCAGGGGATAGGGTGGGGGCCTGGGTCAGTGCAGACTCAATGGGCCGAATTCTATGATTGGATTTGGTGGGTAGGGAGGGTTATTAAAGTAATTTATTAGTTGACAAGATTATCAAAAAAGGGTTTCAGTCTTTGCAAACTCTTTTACAAAGATTAGCTGCGGTACAGAGAATGAATGAAACCTCCGACCCCGAGATAGGTACACGAGAGCTGCACAGGTGACGGGGAGAGAAATTGCTTTTACCTGCGACATTCCTTCCATGTCCAGTTGCATCAGTTCCGTCTGGTTAAACTGAAGCATGGCCATTCCAATGCGGAATACTATCTCCAAACCCTGCAACAAAAAAGAGGTTGGGCGTCAAAGTGAGCGGTGAACACAAAGGCAGAGCAGAACAAGGACACAAAGCGGAAGTCGGTCAGCGATGCTACAAGCGGCTTTGTTCAGCCGCACCGACTTTAACGAAGAGGTAAAACCTCAGAATTATCATCCAAGTAATTGGAACGCTCATCCGGTCGTCACCGGGTAACTGCGAATCATACTGACAGAGCAACAGATTCACCAGCAATCCACAAACAGCTCAAACAAACAAACCCTGCCATTACTGTTCTCTACTCGTGGCAATTGTTCAAAGCCGCGATTGACTCAAATCATTCTGCATATTTAATCTCCACACTCCCCTCTTGCAACTTTTCACCAATGCGAACAGCTGTTGGTGTTGGACGGGTAGGGGGAGGGGGTGGTTGTACTGGGACGTTTCCACATCGGCATCAAGGCAACAACTAGTCTTTTCAGGTCTCTCTAGCTTTGGCAGCGTCATCCAGACTCAAAGCGTTAGCGCCGTTCTCTCCCCACAGACACTGCGGCGGCATTTTCTGTTTTTGGTTTAGATTCCAGCAGTTGCAGTAATCTGCTTTTAACTAGTCTCCTAACTGGCCAGACCCTCGAGGACCGTCTGCGACCAAATGGCAAATCTGAAGACAACGGTTCGTGTGTGATGCTTAACATTGAGGGCTCGCTGGGGAGAGCGTAACGAGGGAAGGGAGAAAGAGAAAAGGCAATTCGTCGGGAGAGGGGCAAGGATGAGGGAGAGGCCTGCAGGAAGGATTATGGTATCATACCTTAAATCAAATTGTTTATTCTGAACAGCAAGTAAACCACACTGGCACAAAAGGAATTAGGGCCTATCTGCTACAAAGTCTTACTTTTGCATGAATTAAAGTATTTCAACTAATCATTAGGCTTTGCAAGTCATTCTGGAAATGATAGATAATGGATAATGCTCAATGGTCAATGTGCAGGAAATGATTCTTACTGAGCACCATCATAGTCATCGACATCTGCAGCACAGAAAAGGCTCATCACGTCTGAACCTGTGTCCTGTGAGTGTCCCTTTAAGAAAGGTTATTGTCTTGTCACATGGCTTCAGTGATGTCATTTTTGTGGGTGGAGTAGAGCTGAGAGTTATACTTTCGCTTTTGATTTTGACTGCTGTGGACTCAAAGAGCAAAGAAGTATTTTCGCTGTCTCTCTCTGTTTTTATTTTTGAAAAAAAACTGTTCCAGGAAAAGAAAAATCACCTTGGCGGTGGCCTGGAGAGATACAATTGCTTTCTGGAAGAAATTCAAATCTGCTGGTTGAAAAGTGGAACAGAATTTCAGTATTAATCAAGTGAGAATACAGTGTTCTGGGCCACGCCTTTGAAAAGGGATTTCTAGTTTTAATTGGATTTTGTTATTGAATTGGAACAGTTAAGGGGGAATTCATTCAGGGTTATACATAGATTACTGTAGCTGTGTGGGGTCTTTTATGTTTGTAATTATACAAAAATCTTGTGTGTTTATACAAATGTTATCTAAATTCTTAGAGTAAAGCTTTTTTTGTATTATTAAAAGCGCCTAAGACGACTGTTGAATCACACCTGAAGTGAGGGCTCTGGTGCTCATCCTAGCTAAACTCAACGTAAAGGCTGCAGGTCAGGTGGACTTCAGAAGACACTTAACCCAGGCCCATATCACCTGCCAAACAAAAAAAACACCAAACTATTCTCATTCCATTATCCAGCCGTGTCTGCCCTGGCATCGCACATGCACATCTAAATAGTTCTTAAATGATATGAGGGTCTGTGCCTCCACCACCCTTTCAGGCAGTGATGTCCAGCTGAGTTCTTACAGCAACATATCCCAGTGCACCGGGACATTCCATTTTTCAGGTCAACGCTTTTGGTGCATTCACATATTTCACAGTCATAATGTTAATCGAAATGAGCCCATTTTTCCTCCGACCCTCCAACAAAACTTCTAAAACCAGGAGGTTTCTCCAGGCATAGAACATTCAGCAAATGTCAAAGTGAGCTTTGAGTGCAGCATGAAGTGGGTGATTAGGGCCTGCAGCCTCAACACACGAGGCAGGAGCTGTGTGTGTGGCTTGACCTGATGCTGTTACTTTCCCCACTCGGGGGGGGGGGGGGGGGGCAGATCCTGATTGTATCTCGACAAAGATCATTCCAAGAAGAGGTGGAACAAGAAATGAGACAAGAAATTGACATTTCAGGGAGCGAGCTCTGAAGGGGAAGTCCTCCACTGTGTTTAAGTGCATCTCTCAGAGGCTGGCTCTTCTCTTTCCCTCTCCCTTGGAGGGATGGCGTCAATGCTTTGTGAAATATGGGCGGCACGGTGGTTAGCACCGCTGCCTCTCAGCTCTGCGGACCTGGGTTCGATTCCCGGCTTGGGTCACTGTCTGCACGTCCTCCCCGTGTGTGGGTGGGTTTCCCCCGGGTGCTCCGGTTTCCTCCCACAGTCCAAATATGTGGTTAGGTGGATTGGCCGTGCTAAATTGCCCCTTAGTGTCCAAAAGGTTAGACTGGGTTACGGGAATAGGGTGGAGGCACGGGCTGAAGTTGGGCACTCTTTCCAAGGGCCAGTGTAGACTTGATGGGTCGAATGACCTCATTCTGCACTGTACGTATGGATTCTATAAAAGGGAGGACCACATGGATGTTGCTTTACATTAACGCACTCATGAGACCATCAATTCACGCGACACCTGGTTAGGAGCGAACAGTGGTTTTAATCGTCTTACAACAGAGCCTGCCTGTGACGAGATGAACTCTAGATGAACTGGCAGGCAGGCTCACAACAGCAACCTTTATACTTCCGGTTAGGGGGAGGAGCGGAGCCATGGGCGGAGCCATGGGTAGAGCCCAGTACAAGCTCCTCATCCCCCCCTATGGGTAGAGCCGTGCAACTACACATGATCTAGTACAAGGTACAGGCTCAACACATGTTGTACAATACAGTGTGGATTATTAGTGTTTATAATTCACCACACGCACCATCTGAAGACAGATGACCTCAATGTACGATGCTCCTATTTTAGAGGATGGAAATAATCTCCTGTCTCATTCGGAGTGGGATATTAACTGGAAGGTTGTGGGGCAAGGCGGACATGCCCAGCATAGGCCTGGAGCAAATCTGGCCATGCTAATCAATCATTCTACTATTGGAGTTCAACTACAATAAACAGTTCTGTAAAAGGTCTTACCTCGTACATAAATATGTCAAATATCCGAGTTGCTAATGGCAGGGAAAAGGTTGTGAGGAAAATGGTTAGGAACCAGGAGGAGGCGTACATCGACGTGTGGAAGCTCTGGGACCGAAAGTGCACGTGCAATTCAGGCAGCTGGTCCTGGGGAAGAGATGAAAAGCAAAACATTCATGTGAAATTTCAAACATACACAGGAGCAGACTCTACCAAAATGCAACGGGTGCAGTGATTTTGAAATGGCCCCAGTTTAAAGGTCGCCATCTGGACCATTCTGGGAAATGCGTTGCCATCACAACACCACTTCCTGGGTGTCCCAGTGTGAGCTATCGACGGGAAAGTGGTTTTTAGCAGCCTGACCAATGTTTATTTCTCAAAGCGACATGAGGGTCTGCTCACCGTTACTTACAATATGTGGGAGCTTGCTGTGCACGCATTTCCTCCACTATAAACAGCGAGGGGCCTCGAGGGGCAGCGAGGGGCCTCCAGAGGGTGCAGCGAGGGGCCTCGAGGGGGTGCAGCGAGGGGCCTCCAGAGGGTGCAGCGAGGGGCCTCGAGGGGGTGCAGCGAGGGGCCTCGAGAGGGTGCAGCGAGGGGCCTCGAGGGTGCAGCGAGGGGCCTCCAGAGGGTGCAGCGAGGGGCTTCGAGAGGGTGCAGAGAGGGGCTTTGAGGGGCTTCGAGAGGGTGCAGCGAGGGGCTTCGAGAGGGTGCAGCGAGGGGCTTCGAGAGGGTGCAGCGAGGGGCTTCGAGAGGGTGCAGCGAGGGGCTTCGAGAGGGTGCAGCGAGGGGCTTCGAGAGGATGCAGCGAGGGGCCTCGAGAGGGTGCAGCGAGGGGCTTCGAGGGGGTGCAGCGAGGGGCCTTGAGAGGGTGCAGCGAGGGGCTTCGAGAGGGTGCAGCGAGGGGCTTCGAGAGGATGCAGCGAGGGGCCTCGAGAGGGTGCAGAGAGGGTGCAGCGAGGGGCTTCGAGAGGGTGCAGCGAGGGGCTTAGAGAGGGTGCAGCGAGGGGCCTCGAGGGGGTGCAGCGAGGGGCTTCGAGAGGGTGCAGCGAGGGGCTTCGAGAGGGTGCAGCGAGGGGCTTCGAGAGGGTGCAGCGAGGGGCCTCGAGGGGGTGCTGCGAGGGGCCTCGAGGGGGTGCAGCGAGGGTGCAGCGAGGGGCTTCGAGAGGGTGCAGAGAGGGTGCAGCGAAGGTGCAGCGAGGGGCTTCGAGAGGGTGCAGCGAGGGGCTTCGAGAGGATGCAGCGAGGGGCTTCGAGAGGGTGCAGAGAGGGTGCAGCGAGGGGCTTCGAGAGGGTGTAGCGAGGGGCTTCGAGGGGGTGCAGCGAGGGGCCTCGAGGGGGTGCAGCGAGGGGCTTCGAGAGGGTGCAGCGAGGGGCCACGAGAGGGTGCAGCGAGGGTGCAGCGAGGGTGCAGCGAGGGTGCAGCGAGGGTGCAGCGAGGGTGCAGCGAGGGTGCAGCGAGGGTGCAGCGAGGGGCTTCGAGAGGGTGCAGCGAGGGGCTTCGAGAGGGTGCAGCGAGGGGCCTTGAGAGGGTGCAGCGAGGGGCTTCGAGAGGGTGCAGCGAGGGGCCACGAGAGGGTGCAGCGAGGGGCTTCGAGAGGGTGCAGCGAGGGGCCACGAGAGGGTGCAGCGAGGGTGCAGCGAGGGGCCTCGAGAGGGTGCAGCGAGGGGCCTCGAGAGGGTGCAGCGAGGGGCCTCGAGGGGGTGCAGTGAGGGGCTTCGAGGGGGTGCAGCGAGGGGCTTCGAGAGGGTGCAGAGAGGGGCTTCGAGAGGGTGCAGCGAGGGGCCTCGAGGGGGTGCAGCGAGGGGCTTCGAGAGGGTGCAGCGAGGGGCCTCGAGAGGGTGCAGCGAGGGGCCTCGAGGGGGTGCAGCGAGGGGCTTCGAGAGGGTGCAGCGAGGGGCCTCGAGAGGGTGCAGCGAGGGGCCTCGAGAGGGTGCAGCGAGGGGCTTCGAGAGGGTGCAGCGAGGGGCCTCGAGAGGGTGCAGCGAGGGGCCTCGAGAGGGTGCAGCGAGGGGCCTCGAGGGGCAGCGAGGGGCTTCGAGAGGGTGCAGCGAGGGGCCTCGAGGGGCAGCGAGGGGCTTCGAGGGGGTGCAGCGAGGGGCTTCGAGGGGGTGCAGTGAGGGGCCTCGAGGGGGTGCAGCGAGGGGCCTCGAGTGGGTGCAGCGAGGGGCCCCGAGTGGGTGCAGCGAGGGGCTTCGAGAGGGTGCAGGGAGGGTGCAGGGAGGGTACAGCGAGGGGCTTCGAGGGGGTGCAGAGAGGGTGCAGCGAGGGGCTTCGAGGGGGTGCAGCGAGGGGCCTCGAGAGGGTACAGCGAGGGGCCTCGAGAGGGTGCAGAGAGGGGCCTCGAGAGGGTGCAGCGAGGGTGTAGAGGAGGTTTACCAGAATAGTTCCAGGACTGGGGGAGTTTAGCCACGAGGGTAGGTGGGAAACAAAGTGGATATTCTCCCTGGAACAAGGGTTACAGATGCCTAACAGTGACTAAGATATTAGACCACAACCGCAATGTTTTTCTATTTATAAGACTGTGGAAAATCGATTCAGGGATCCGTGTTGGGCCCACAATTGTTCACAATCTGTATAGATGATTTAGAGTTGGGGACCAAGGGCAATGTGTCCAAGTTTGCAGATGACACTAAGATGAGTGGTAAAGCGAAAAGTGCAGAGGATACTGGAAGTCTGCAGAGGGATTTGGATAGGTTAAGTGAATGGGCTAGGGTCTGGCAGATGGAATACAATGTTGACAAATGTGAGGTTATCCATTTTGGTACGAATAACAGCAAACGGGATTATTATTTAAACAATAAAATATTAAAGCATGCTGCTGTGCAGAGAGACCTGGGTGTGTAGGCATGAGGAACAGAAAGTTGGTTTACAGGTGCAACAGGTGATTAAGAAGGCAAATGGTGTTTTGTCCTTCATTGCTAGAGGGATGGAGTTTAAGACTAGGGAGGTTATGTTGCAATTGTATAAGGTGTTAGTGAGGCCACACCTGGAGTATTGTGTTCAGTTTTGGTCTCCTTACTTGAGAAAGGACGTACTGGCGCTGGAGGGTGTGCAGAGGAGATTCACTAGGTTAATCCCAGAGCTGAAGGGGTTGGGTTATGAGGAGAGGTTGAGTAGACTGGGACTGTACTCGTTGGAATTTAGAAGGATGAGGGGGGATCTTATAGAAACATTTAAAATTATGAAGGGAATAGATAGGATAGATGCGGGCAGGTTGTTTCCACTGGCGGGTGAAAGCAGAACTAGGGGGCATAGCCTCAAAATAAGGGGAAGTAGATTTAGGACTGAGCTTCGGAGGAACTTCTTCACCCAAAGGGTTGTGAATCTATGGAATTCCTTGCCCAGTGAAGCAGTTGAGGCTCCTTATTTACATGTTTTTAAGGTAAAGATAGATAGTTTTTTGAAGAATAAAGGGATTAAGGGTTATGGTGTTCAGGCCGGAAAGTGGAGCTGAGTCCACAAAAGATCAGCCATGATCTAATTGAATGGCGGAGCAGGCTCGAGGGGCCAGATGGCCGACTCCTGCTCCTAGTTCTTATGTTCTTATGATTCACTCCAGGAGAGATTGCATGAGAAATATGTCTTGGTTATTTTTACAAACAAAAGTTTGCTGTAACAAAAGAATAACAGTGTTTCAACTTTTAAACGTCAAACCGAACAAGAACAATTTACATGCATCACTTCACCCAACACACAATTTCCCATTAAACAGCACATAACATGACATACAGCTCTCTGCTCCACTTACACAGGCAGGCAAAAATTATACTTGCGTTACAGAACATATTCCTGCTGGTCGTTACACTCTTTCAGACCCTGTCTGGAAAGCTTTTTCATCGCCTCTCTATCGTTTGAGGCAGCACGGTGGCTCAGTGGTGAGCACTGCTGTCTCACAGTGCCAGAGACCCAAGTTCAACTCCAACCCTGAGTTACTGTCTGTGCGGAGTCTGCACGTTTTCCCCGTGCTTGCGTTGGTTTCCTCCGGGTGCTCTGGTTTCTTCTCTCAGTCCAAAGATGTGCAGGTTTGGTGGATTGGCCGCCTAAATTGCCCCTTAGTGTCCAAAAAGGTTGGGTGGAGTTACGGGAATGGGGAGGGGGAATGGGGAGGGGGAGTGGGCCGAGGTACGGAGAGGGTCGGTGCAGACTTGATGGGCCAAATGGCCTTCTTATGCACTGTAGGGATTCTATGATCATTCTCCACATCATTCTGCTCCCGCCTGTTCAAACAGAATTCCTTGTTCTCTTTGAGCTCCATCCAGTGGAAGGATGCTTCTGCTAATCCCTTGTTTTTTCCTTTTAATTTCTGTTATTTTGCTATTTCAATTTTTGTACCTGGACAGTTAATTGGACTGATGCCTTTAAGACAGACTTCACCTTTAATCTTCGGAAAAGGGTCTCCAGCAGGATGTGCTGTTTAGTCTGGCAGCAGTGACAATGCCTCTTGAGGCGATAAAGTTATCACACAAGGAATAGTGCTTCTGAAGTCAACCATTCCACAAGGATGAAGAGTGGCATGTAAGGATCCTCCTGTAAATCCTTGTCTGTTGTCATGTGAGAGTGCCTTTAAGAAATAGATGTTTAAGCAATGTACCTTTAAGAAATAGAGCAGCTCATATTACTGAAGTGATGTCAGAGTCGTGGGTGGAGCTGGATTTTTAGCTCAGCCATTTGGCAGTGTTTTGGTTTCAGTTTGAGAGAGCAGCTGAAAAGTGCCTGGCTGGTTCGTTGTGAGCAATTTAAAAGGAGAAAGACAGTTTTTTGTGGAAAAAAGCTTGGGTGTGTCTGTGTTTGCAGTGAGCTGGATCTGCTGTGATCTCTGCCAGGAAAGAATATCTCTGAATCATTTGGGTGATTTAAACTCATAATAGTAATGTCTTTAACCTGATGTGTTTCTGTTTAAAGGTGTTAAGTCTTTTGGAGGTTTGAAGGAACATTTTGAGGGATTATTTAGTGTTGTATTATTTTTGGGGTGATCTTTGAAGTAAGGGGTGTTAAGGGATCCAATGTTTATTTAAAAAGGTTAAGTTAAATTCATGGAATAAACATTGTTTTTTAAAAACCCACCAGCAGGATGTGTTGAGTCGGACAGCTGTACTAACACCTCTTGATGGACTTGGCCGGCGGCCAATGAGCTGTTTCGGGTTGCTGGGCCTCAGCAGTTAATCTGTCCTGATTAGTGCTGACCATTCTGGAATGTTCCTTCCTCTGTGAGACTGTGTTTCCAGCTTTTAGTTTCATTTTTGATCAGAAGCTGGAAGGTCACAGCTCTGATTTCTGACTCTCATCTGATGGGTTCAGTATAAAGATCCAGAGTGAAGACCTTTCTGCCTCCATAGCCAGATTGAAGTGCAGGAGGAACCAGTCCAGCAGTAGCTGAAGGCAGGGTCAGTTACTTAAAAACCTTTAAAATAACCTCATCTGGGAAACTCCTCTCAGAGAGGCTGTTGGTCATTCTGGCGGAGTTAGAACATTGAACATTACAGCGCAGTACAGGCCCTTCGGCCCACGATGTTGCACTGTCCTGTGAAACCCTTCTAAAGTCCCTCTACACTATTCCCTTATCGTCCATATGCCTATCCAATGACCATTTGAATACGTTTAGTGTTGGCGAGTCCACTACTGTTGCAGGTAGGGCATTCCACGCCCTTACTACTCTCTGAGTAAAGAACCTACCTCTGACATCTGTCCTATATCTATCTCCCCTCAATTTAAAGCTATGTCCCCTCGTGCTGGACATCACCATCCGAGGAAAAAGGCTCTCGATGTCCACCCTATCTAATACTCTGATCATCTTGTATGCCTCAATTAAGTCCCCTCTTAACCTTCTCTCTAACGAAAACAGCCTCAAGTCCTTCAGCCTTTCCTCATATGATCTTCCCTCCATACCAGGCAACATTCTTGTAAATCTCCTATGCACCCTTTCCAATGCTTCCACATCCTTCCTATAATGTGGCGACCAGAACTGCACACAATACTCCAAATGCGGCCGCACCAGAGTTTTGTACAACTGCAACATGACCTCATGGCTCCGAAACTCAATTCCTCTACCAATAAAAGCTAACACACCGTACGCCTTCTTAACAACCCTCTCAACCTGGGTGGCAACTTTCAGGGATCTATGGACATGGACACCGAGATCTCTCTGCTCGTCCACACTACCAAGAATCTTACCATTAGCCCAGTACTCTGCCTTCCTGTTATTCCTTCCAAAATGAATCACCGCACACTTTTCTGCATTAAACTCCATTTGCCACCTGTCAGCCCAGCTCTGCAGCTTATCTATGTCCCTCTGTAACTTGTAACATCCTTCTGCACTGTCCACAACTCCACCGACTTTAGTGTCATCTGCAAATTTACTCACCCATCCTTCTACGCCCTCCTCCAGGTCATTTATAGAAATGACAAACAGCAACGGCCCCAAAACAGATCCTTGTGGCACACCACTAGTAACTGAACACCAGTCAGAGCATTTCCCATCAACCACCACTTTTTGTCTTCTATCAACTAGCCAATTTCTGATCCAAACTGCTAAATCACCCTGAATACATGCCTCTGTATTTTCTGCAATAGCCTACCGTGGGGAACCTTATCTAACACTTTACTGAAATCCATATACACCACATCAACTGCTTTACCCTCATCCACCTGTTTGGCCACCTTCTCGAAGAACTCAATGAGGTTTGTGAGGCGCGACCTACCCTTCACAAAACCGTGTTGACTATCTCTAATCAAATTATTCCCTTCCAGATGATTATAAATCCTATCTCTTATAAACCTTTCCAAGACTTTTCCCACACCAGAAGTAAGGCTCACTGGTCTATAGTTACCGGGGTTCTCTCTACTCCCCTTCTTGTACAAGTGGACAACATTTGCTATCCTCCCGTCCTCTGGCACTATTCCTGTAGACAAAGATGACTTAAAGATCAAAGACAAAGGCTCAGCAATCTCCTCCCTAGCTTCCCAGAGAATCCTAGGATAAATCCCATCCGGCCCAGGGGACTTATCTATTTTCACACTTTCCAGAATCGCGAACACTTCCTCCTTATGAACCTCAAGCCCTTCTAGTCTAGTAGCTGTATCTCAGTATTCTCCTCGACAACTTTGCCTTTTTCCTGTGTGAATACTGACGAAAAATACTCATTTAGCACCTCTCCTATCTCCTCGGACTCTACGCACAACTTCCCACTACTGTCCTTGACTAGCCCTACTCTTACTTTAGTCATTCTTTTATTCCTGACATACCTATAGAAAGCTTTAGGGTTATCCTTGATCCTACCTGCCAAAGACTCTCATGTCCTCGCTTGGCTCTTCTTAGGTCTCTCTTTAGAGCCTTCCTAGCTAACTTGTAACTCTCAGCCGACCCAAATAAACCATCACGTCTCATCTTCACATAAGCCTCCTTCTTCCTCTTGACAAGTGTTTCAACTGCTTTAGTAACCCATCGTTCCCTCATTCGACCACTTCCTCCCTGCCTAACAGGTACATACTTATCAAGGACACGCAGTAGCTGTTCCTTGAACATGCTCCACATTTCCATCGTGTCCATCCCCTGGAGTTTTCCTCTCCAGCCGATGCATCCTAAGTCTTGCCTCATCGCATCATAATTGCCTTTCGCCCAGCAATAACTCTTTCATAGAACATAGAACATAGAACATAGAACGATACAGCACAGTACAGGCCCTTCGGCCCTCAATGTTGCACCGACATGGAAAAAAAACGAAAGGCCATCTAACCTACACTATGCCCTTATCATCCTTTCCCTGCGGTTTATACCTATCCCTTTCCATCGCTAAAGTAAACGTAATCGAATTGTGGTCACTATCACCAAAGTGCTCACCTACCTTCAAATCTAACACCTGTCCTGGTTCATTACCCAGTACCAAATCCAATATGGCCTCGCCTCTCGTTGGCCTATCTACATACTGTGTCAGGAAACCCTCCTGCACACATTGGACAAAAACGGATCCATCTAAAGTACTCGAACTATAGTGTTTCCAGTCAATATTTGGAAAGTTAAAGTTCCCCATAACAACTACCCTGTTATTTTCGCTCCTATCCAGAATCATCTTTGCAATCCTTTGCTCTACATCTCTGGAACTTTTCGGAGGCCTATAGAAAAGCCCTAACAGGGTGACCTCTCCTTTCCTGTTTCTCAACTCAGCCCATACTACCTCAGTATTCGAGTCCTCATCAAATTCCCTCTCAGCCACCGTAATACTGTCCTTGACTAACAATGCCACCCCACCCCCTCTCTTACCACCTTCCCTGAACTTACTGAAATATCTAAACCCCGGCACCTGCAACAACCATTTCTCGCCCTGCTCTAGCCATGTCTCCGAAATGGCCACAACATCGAAGTCCCAGGTACTAACCCATGCTGCAAGCTCACCCACCTTATTCCAGATGCTCCTGGCATTGAAGTAGACGCACTTTAAACCACCTTCCTTCCTGCCGGTACACTCCTGCAACTTTGAAACCTTACTCATGACCTCACTACTCTCAGCTTCTTGTGTACTGGAGCTAGAATTCAGGTTCCCAATCCCCTGCTGAACTAGTTTAAACCCTCCCGAAGAGCACGAGCAAACCTCCCCCCCGAGGATATTAGTACCCCTCTGGTCCAGGTGTAGACCATCCCGTTTGTAGAGGTCCCACCTACCCCAGAATGAGCCCCAATTGTCCTGGAATCTGAAACCCTCCCTCCTGCACCATCCCTGCAGCCACGTGTTCAACTGCTCTCTCTCCCTATTCCTCGACTCGCTAGCACGAGGCACGGGTAACAACGCAGAGATAATAACTCTGTTTGTTCTAGCTTTAAGTTTCCACCCTAGCTCCCTGAATTCCTGCCTTACATCCCTATCCCTTTTCCTACCTATGTCGTTGGTACCTATGTGGACCACGACTTGGGGCTGCTCCCCCTCCCCTTTAAGGATCCCGAAAACACGATCTGAGACATCGCGGACCCTGGCACCTGGGAGGCAACATACCAACCGCGAGTCTCTCTCGTTCCCACAGAATCTCCTATCTATCCCCCTAACTATGGAGTCTCCAATGACTAATGTTCTACTCCTTTCCCCCCTTCCCTTCTGAGCAACAGGGACAGACTCTGTGCCAGAGACCTGTACCCCATGGCTGAACCCTGGTAAGTCGTCCCCCCCAACAGTATCCAAAGCGGTATACCTGTTACTAAGGGGAACGACCACAGGGAATCCCTGCACTGACTGCTTACCCCTAGCCCCTCTCACCGTCACCCATCTATCTTTATTCTTTGGCGTAACTACCTTCCTGAAGCTTCTATCTATGACCCCCTCTGCCTCCCGAATGATCCGAAGTTCATCCAGCCCAAGCTCCAGGTCCCTAACACAGTTTTTGAGGAGCTGGAGTTGGGTGCACTTCCCACAGATGAAATCAGCAGGGACACTGACGGCATCCCTCACCTCAAACATTCTGCAGGAGGAGCATTGTACTGCCTTCCCTGACATCACCTCTAGATTTAAAAAAACAAGAAAAAGAAAGGAAGAGCTTACCATATATTCCCTCAAACCCTGCTCCTGCTGAAAGGTAAGCAAATTTAAAGGCACTCACTCACCTTCACGACAGGCCCCTGCTCCCGCTTCCCAACGACCGTGGTTTTTTTTTGGTTAGAGGAGGTGGTGGGGGGGGGGGGGGGGGGGGAAACACTGAGAAAGTGTTTCGGGTTTAACTGTCACTTGACAACAGCCCCTCCATAAACCACCTTCAAATTAGGCTGACCGCACTGCACGTATGCAAATTTCCCCGGTTGGGAACAATTAAGAATTACACTGGCCTGAGGAGGATCTTCTCAGTGAAGACACGGGTTATTAAAAGTTAAAGTGACTCCCCAGAGGGAATCCTATAGCTGGAGAGTACAGACTAAGTACATCTCTAACCATACACCAGAGGTTTCCATCCTCAAGTCTACTGAAAGGGCACCCTGATACAAAAATTACCACAACACCCAAAGCAAGGACACTCATCTTCCATTTCAAATTAATCCTCTTTTTATTTTACCCCTTTCCCCTCCCTCTGTATGTGTCTGTCTTCTGTGTGTTTGGCTAGAGGGTGGGAAGCAGAAGATTGGCTGGCTGTTATTCTATTGTAAGGATTGTATGTCTTATCCCCATTTTTGTAATTAATAAACAGTTTTGTGCTTCACTTACAAATCCAGTGCCTCTATGAAAATGAAAATCGCTTATTGTCACGAGTAGGCTTCAATTAAGTTACTGTGAAAAGCCCCTAGTCGCCACATTCCGGCGCCTGTCCGGAGAGGCTGGTACGGGAATCGAACCGTGCTGCTGGCCTGCTTGGTCTGCTTTATAAGCCAGCGATTTAGCCGAGTGAGCTAAACCAGCCCCGTTCATTGGAGCAGTCACGGGACAAGAATCTCAGACACCGGATACAAATTATTTTGTTCATTCACTTGTGTTGGGGCCCAGGGGCCTATGGGGCTGGAAGTGACTGGGTACCCGGTAACACCAGCCCCTTAAAGATGGTTCTGTCCAGTCGTGTCCAAGACCTTCGATTACCCATTCCCGTCCACACAGGAGAACAGGGCCATGCTTTGAATATGCAACTAACCTCCAATTTAAAGGACAAAAGAAGCCATCAGACTCCGTAATGGGCTAATGGCTGGGCAGACAAGAGTGTTCGGGAGGGGGGGGGGGGGGGGGGGCTTGAACAGCTTAAAGCTCTCAGACATCTACCTGACCTTGATCTTAGGCCTGCAAGGTAGGTTGATGGAGTACCTCGGTGGAGGTGCCGATTGCTGAAACATTGATACCACAAAGAGAGAGTGGGAAGATCCTTACCGTCAGAGTATTGTGGGCCACCCTATGGCAGGGGTCGAGATTCACACTATTGTGGCATCAACAGGTGAGCTGCACAGCCAGTTTCCTGGTCTCCCGGGTAACAAGGCAGCCAAGCTTGAGAACGAGAGAAGGACAGGGCACTGAATGCTCACTCGAACGGCCTTTCTCCGGGCTGCGTACTGAATAAAGGTAACGGGTAACCTGCTGCACCATCAGAACTTTGGATCCTGCCTTTCCACAGCTGCACAAAGAGCAGCTGCATCCAGGACAAAAGGGCAGATAGGCAGCGAGTGAGCAGTGGGAAGGGAGGGAGAGCTTGCTGATACGACAGGAAGCTGTTAGGAAATTAGAACATAGAACATACAGTGCAGAAGGAGGCCCTTTGGCCCATCGAGTCTGCACCGACCCACTTAAGCCCTCACTTCCACCCTATCCCCGCAACCCAATAACCCCTCCTCACCTTTCTGGACACGAAGGGCAATTTATCATGGCCAATCCACCTAACCTGCACATCTTTGGACTGTGGGAGGAAACCGGAGCACCCAGAGGAAACCCGCGCAGACACGGGGAAAACGTGCAGACTCCGCACCGACAGTGACCCAAGCCAGGAATCGAACCTGGGACCCTGGCGCTGTGAAGCCACAGTGCTAACCACTTGTGCTACCGTGCTGCCCTTTTGGATACAGAAATGGGGTTGAAAATGTAGTGGATAATTTAGGGGTTAACAGACTGGGGATAAAGCTGGTAGCACTGAGTCAGTGTATACACCCAGACCTGGCATCAGTTACATTGTCCCATTCAGACTTAATCTCGTTAATGGGAATAAACAGGATACCCTGTTCAGCCGGGGTGATTCACTCATGATCCATTGTCCTTCGGGTCACTGCCTTCCATTAGCCCATTACAGAATCCGATGGCCTCTTTTGTCCGTAAACTGAGGTTAATTGCATATTCATAGAAGGGCCCTGTTCTACTGTGAAAACTGGAATAGGCAATCAAAAGCCCAGATAGTAATGATGAGTTCAAACCTGATTGTTTGTAAAATTACACCTGGAGTGAATTGATCTTCCCGCACAGTCTTAAAAAACATTGCGGCTATCTTATCCAGTCGGGATCTGACCAGGCGTCCGTAACGTTGTCCGTCAGGAACAGGAACATCAGGAAGGTGTTGAAGTTGAGCTCCCTTTGAGGGCAAGAGTGTGGTGTGGTGTGGGGAGGGCCAGAGTGTGGCGTGGGGAAGGAGAGAGTGGCGTGGGGAGGGCCAGAGTGTGGCGTGGGGAGGGCCAGAGAGTGGCGTGGGGAGGGCCAGAGTGTGGCGTGGGGAGGGCCAGAGAGTGGCGTGGGGAAGGGCCAGAGAGTGGCGTGGGGAAGGGCCAGAGAGTGGCGTGGGGAAGGGCCAGAGGGTGAGCGTGGGGAGGGTGAGCGTGGGGAGGGTGAGCGTGGGGAGGGTGAGCGTGGGGAGGGTGAGCGTGGGGAGGGTGAGCGTGGGGAGGGTGAGCGTGGGGAGGGTGAGCGTGGGGAGGGTGAGCGTGGGGAGGGTGAGCGTGGGGAGGGTGAGCGTGGGGAGGGTGAGCGTGGGGAGGGTGAGCGTGGGGAGGGTGAGCGTGGGGAGGGTGAGCGTGGGGAGGGTGAGCGTGGGGAGGGTGAGCGTGGGGAGGGTGAGCGTGGGGAGGGTGAGCGTGGGGAGGGTGAGCGTGGGGAGGGTGAGCGTGGGGAGGGTGAGCGTGGGGAGGGTGAGCGTGGGGAGGGTGAGCGTGGGGAGGGTGAGTGTGGGGAGGGTAAGGGTGGTGTGGGGAGGGCCGGAAGGGGAGAGGTAATCACAGGCCCTTTGGGTACTGCTGAAAGAAGCAGGGGGTGGGGGAAATGTGTGAAGCTATTGACAATGGGACCTGTGGGTGGTGGCAGGGTCAGTGTCCACAACCGTGCAGGAGCTGGGGTGCGGGAGCTGGGGTGCGGGAGCTGGGGTGCGGGAGCCGGGGTGCGGGAGCTGGGCCGCGGGAGCTGGGCCGCGGGAGCTGGGGTGCGGGAGCTGGGGCTGGGGTGCGGGAGCTGGGGCTGGGGTGCGGGAGCTGGGGCTGGGGTGCGGGAGCTGGGGTGAGGGAGCTGGGGTGCGGGAGCCGGGGTGCGGGAGCCGGGGTGCGGGAGCCGGGGTGCGGTAGCCGGGGTGCGGGAGCCGGGGTGCGGGAGCTGGGGTGCGGGAGCTGGGGTGCGGGATATGGGCTGCGGGAGCTGGGGCTGCGGGAGCTGGGGTGCGGGAGCAGGGGTGCGGGAGCAGGGGTGCGGGAGCTGGGGTGCGGGAGCTGGGGTGCGGGAGCTGGGGTGCGGGAGCTGGGGTGCGGGAGCTGGGGTGCGGGAGATGGGGTGGAGGAGCTGGGGTGCGGGAGCTGGGGTGCGGGAGCTGGGGTGCGGGAGCTGGGGTGCGGGAGATGGGCTGCGGGAGCTGGGTTGCGGGAGCTGGGCTGCGGGAGCTGGGGTGCGGGAGCCGGGGTGCGGGAGCCGGGGTGCGGGAGCCGGGGTGCGGGAGCTGGGCTGCGGGAGCCGGGCTGCGGGAGCCGGGCTGCGGGAGCCGGGGTGCGGGAGCCGGGGTGCGGGAGCCGGGGTGCGGGAGCCGGGGTGCGGGAGCCGGGGTGCGGGAGCCGGGGTGCGGGAGCTGGGGTGGGGGAGCTGGGCTGGGGGAGCCGGGTTGGGGGAGCCGGGGTGCGGGAGCCGGCGTGCGGGAGCCGGGGTGCGGGAGCCGGGGTGCGGGAGCCGGGGTGCGGGAGCCGGGGTGCGGGAGCCGGGGTGCGGGAGCGGGGGTGCGGAAGCTGGGGTGGAGGAGCTGGGGTGCGGGAGCTGGGGTGGGGGAGCTGGGGTACGGGAGCTGGGGTGCGGGAGCTGGGGTGCGGGAGCTGGGGTGGGGGAGCTGGGGTGGGGGAGCTGGGGTGCGGGAGCTGGGGTGCGGGAGCTGGGGTGCGGGAGCTGGGGTGCGGGAGCTGGGGTGCGGGAGCTGGGGTGCGGGAGCTGGGGTGCGGGAGCCGGGGTGGGGGAGCTGGGGTGCGGGAGCTGGGGTGCGGGAGCCGGGGTGCGGGAGCCGGGGTGGAGGAGCTGGGCTGCGGGAGCCGGGCTGCGGGAGCCGGGGTGCGGGAGCCGGGGTGCGGGAGCTGGGGTGCGGGAGCTGGGGTGCGGGAGCCGGGGTGCGGGAGCTGGGGTGCGGGAGCTGGGGTGGGGGAGCTGGGCTGGGGGAGCTGGGCTGGGGGAGCTGGGCTGGGGGAGCTGGGCTGGGGGAGCTGGGGTGCGGGAGCTGGGCTGGGGGAGCCGGGCTGGGGGAGCTGGGGTGCGGGAGCCGGGGTGCGGGAGCCGGGGTGCGGGAGCCGGGGTGCGGGAGCCGGGGTGCGGGAGCCGGGGTGCGGGAGCCGGGGTGCGGGAGCCGGGGTGCGGGAGCTGGGGTGCGGGAGCTGGGCTGCGGGAGCTGGGGTGCGGGAGCTGGGGTGCGGGAGCTGGGGTGGGGGAGCTGGGCTGCGGGAGCCGGGCTGCGGGAGCTGGGCTGCGGGAGCTGGGCTGCGGGAGCCGGGGTGCGGGAGCTGGGGTGCAGGGGCCGGGGTGCGGGAGCTGGGCTGCGGGAGCTGGGGTGCGGGAGCTGGGGTGCGGGAGCTGGGGTGCAGGAGCTGGGCTGCGGGAGCTGGGCTGCGGGAGCTGGGCTGCGGGAGCAGGGGTGCGGGAGCTGGGGTGCGGGAGCTGGGGTGCAGGAGCTGGGGTGCAGACACCCAACATTTCACATCCACTTGAAAAGCAGCCGGGGGATTGTGCTGGGCACAAAGTGGCTGCCAGGTTTCCAATATCACATTAGCGACGACAATTCAAAAACACATCCCTGGGTGTCAACCACTCACAGACTTGTGCTGAGCAAGAAATCAATGCCAGCCTGCTTTTGCCGAAGTGGTTTCTGTTCCTGATGATTGGGGCTCAGGGTGTGTACAAGTCACAGAAATCTTGCAGGATGACCAGGCAATGGGGCAGTGAGCAGCTCCCTCAGAATCAGTACAGTACAGTACAGCACAGAACAGGCCCTTCGGCCCTCAATGTTGTGCCGAGCAATGATCACCCTACTTAAACCCATATACCTGTAACCCAACAATCCCCCCATTAACCTTACACTACGGGCAATTTAGCCTGGCCAATCCACCTAACCCGCACATCTTTGGACTGTGGGAGGAAACCGGAGCACCCGGAGGAAACCCACGCACACACGGGGAGGACGTGCAGACTCCACACAGACAGTGACCCAGCCGGGAATCGAACCTGGGACCCTGGAGCTGTGAAGCATTGATGCTAACCACCATGCTACCGTGAGGCCCCTATCGTCTCACTGTCAAACTGTTATGATTGCTATTGTCACGTCATGTTTCTTGAAGTAGGTTCATTTACATTTCACACAATAATACTGGGTGTCAGATTTATATTGGAAGTGTTGCTGCAAGAACTCTCTTTAAAACCACACGGAAAGACTTTGATTGACTCCCGATTCACAATGTTATCACAGCTGCTAAAAGGAAGACAGACTTCGACAGGACAGTTCTGTGTATCACCCCCGTCAGGGTCAGGTTTGCCCTTCGCAAAGATTCAACTTCAACAATTACAAATATGACACCCCCACACACCTCACCCAGGGGCAGTGGGGGGGCTGGGGGGTACAGGGGCAGCGTGGGGGGGGTACAGGGGCAGCGTGGGGGGGCTGGGGGGTACGGGCAAGTAGGGGGGCTGGGGGGGTACAGCGGCAGTGGGGGGGGTACAGCGGCAGTGGGGGGGGTACAGCGGCAGTGGGGGGGGTACAGCGGCAGTGGGTGGGGCACAGGGGCAGGACCCTGCACCCGCCCACACACACCATCCCCCTCCCTCTGCCCCTGTACCCCACAGCCCCCCGCTGCCCGGGTACCCCCCAGCCCCCCCCGCCCACTGCCCCGTTCTATACCCCGCAGACACCCCCTGCCGGGCCCCCCCAGTCCCCCCGCTGCCCCTGTACCCCCCCAGCCCCCCCGCTGCCCCTGTACCCCCCAGCCCCCCCGCTGCCCCTGTACCCCCAAGCCCCCCCTCTGCCCCAGTACCCCCCAGCCCCCTCGCCCACTGCCCCGTTCCATACCCCGCAGCCCCCTGCCCGTGCCCCCCCACTGCCCCTGTACCCCCCCCAGTCCCCCCACTTCCCCATACCCCCCAGCCCCCCCACGCTGCCCCTAACCCCCAGCCCCCCACTGCCCCTGTACCCCCCCAGCCCCCCACGCTGCCACGTGCCCCTCCAGCCCCCCCACTGCCCCTGTACCCCCCCAGCCCCCCCACTGCCCCTGTACCCCCCAGCCCCCCCACGCTGCCCCTGTACCCCCCCAGCCCCCCCACTGCCCCTGTACCCCCCAGCCCCCCACGCTGCCCCTGTACCCCCCCAGCCCCCCCACGCTGCCCCTGTACCCCCCCAGCCCCCCCACTGCCCCTGTACCCCCCCGCCCCCCCCACTCCCCCTGTACCCCCCAGCCCCCCCACTGCCCCTGTACTCCCCCAGCCCCCCCGCTACCCCTGTACCCCCCAGCCCCCACGCTGCCCCTGTGCCCCCCCAGCCCCCACGCTGCCCCTGTACCCCCCCAGCCCCCACGCTGCCCCTGCACCCCCCCAGCCCCCACGCTGCCCCTGTACCCCCCAGCCCCTCCACTGCTCCTGTACCCCCCAGCCCCCCGCTACCCCTGTACCCCCCAGCCCCAGTACCCCCCAGCCTCCCCGCCCACTGCCCCGTTCCATACCCCGCAGCCCCCTGCCCCTGTGACCCCCCCAGTCCCCACGCTGCCCCTGTACCCCCCCGCTACCCCTGTACCCCCCCCAGCCTCCCCGCTGGTTTAGGTCACTGAGCTAAATCGCTGGCTTTTAAAGCAGACCAAGCAGGCCAGCAGCACAGTTCGATTCCCGTACCAGCCTCCCCGGACATGAGCCGGAATGTGGCGACTAGGGACTTTTCACAGTAACTTCATTGAAGCCTACTCGTGACAATAAGCGATTTTCATTTTTTTTTTTCATTTTTCAGCCCCCCACTACCCCTGTACCCCCCAGCCCCCCCACACTGCCCCTGTACCCCCCAGCCCCCCCACTGCCCCTGTACCCCCCCAGCCCCCCCCACTGCCCCTGGGCCCCCCAACGCTGCCCCTGTACCCCCCAGCCCCACCGCTACCCCTGTACCCCCCCAGCCCCCCCGCTGCCCCTCTACCCCCCCAGCCCCCACGCTGCCCCTGTACCCCCCCAGCCCCCCCGCTGCCCCTGTACCCCCCCAGCCCCCCCACTGCCCCTGTACCCCCCAGCCCCCCCCACTGCCCCTGTACCCCCCAGCCCCCCCACTGCCCTTGTACTCCCCCAGCCCCCCCGCTACCCCTGTACCCCCAGCCCCCCCCACTACCCCTGTACCCCCCAGCCCCCCCACTGCCCCTGTACCCCCCCAGCCCCCCCGCTACCCCTGTACCCCCCAGCCCCCACGCTGCCCCTGTACCCCCCCAGCCCCCACGCTGCCCCTGTACCCCCCCAGCCCCCCCGCTGCCCCTGCACCCCCCCAGCCCCCACGCTGCCCCTGTACCCCCCCAGCCCCTCCACTGCTCCTGTACCCCCCAGCCCCCCGCTACACCTGTACCCCCCAGCCCCAGTACCCCCCAGCCTCCCCGCCCACTGCCCCGTTCCATACCCCGCAGCCCCCTGCCCCTGTGACCCCCCAGTCCCCACGCTGCCCCTGTACCCCCCCGCTACCCCTGTACCCCCCCCAGCCTCCCCGCTGGTTTAGGTCACTGAGCTAAATCGCTGGCTTTTAAAGCAGACCAAGCAGGCCAGCAGCACAGTTCGATTCCCGTACCAGCCTCCCCGGACATGAGCCGGAATGTGGCGACTAGGGACTTTTCACAGTAACTTCATTGAAGCCTACTCGTGACAATAAGCGATTTTCATTTTTTTTTTTCATTTTTCAGCCCCCCACTACCCCTGTACCCCCCAGCCCCCCCACACTGCCCCTGTACCCCCCAGCCCCCCCACTGCCCCTGTACCCCCCCAGCCCCCCCACTGCCCCTGGGCCCCCCAACGCTGCCCCTGTACCCCCCCAGCCCCACCGCTACCCCTGTACCCCCCCAGCCCCCCCGCTGCCCCTCTACCCCCCCAGCCCCCACGCTGCCCCTGTACCCCCCCAGCCCCCCCGCTGCCCCTGTACCCCCCCAGCCCCCCCGCTACCCCTGTACCCCCTGCAGCCCCCACACACTGCCCCTGTACCCCCCCAGCCCCCCACTGCCCCTGTACCCCCCAGCCCCCCCACACTGCCCCTGTACCCGCCCAGCCCCCCACTGCCCCTGTACCCCCTGCAGCCCCCCCACACTGCCCCTGTACCCCCCAGCCCCCCACTGCCCCTGTACCCCCTGCAGCCCCCCCACACTGCCCCTGTACCCCCCCAGCCCCCCACTGCCCCTGTACCCCCTGCAGCCCCCCCACTGCCCGTGCCCCCCAGCCCCCCCACGCTGCCCCTGTACCTCCCCCAGCCCCCCCACTGCCCCTGTACCCCCCAGCCCCCCCGCTGCCCCTGTACCCCCCCAGCCCCCACGCTGCCCCTGTACCCCCCCAGCCTCCCCGCCCACTGCCCCTGTACCCCCCCAGCCCCCTGCCCGTGCCCCCCCCGCCCCCTGCCCGTGCCCCCCCAGCCCCCACGCTGCCCCTGTACCCCCCCAGCCCCCCCGCAACCCCTGTACCCCCCCAGCCTCCCCGCTGGTTTAGCTCACTGAGCTAAATCGCTGGCTTTTAAAGCAGACCAAGCAGGCCAGCAGCACGGTTCGATTCCCGTACCAGCCTCCCCGGACAGGAGCCGGAATGTGGCGACTAGGGGCTTTTCACAGTAACTTCATTGAAGCCTACTCGTGACAATAAGCGATTTTCATTTTTTTTTCATTTTTCAGCCCCCCGCTACCCCTGTACCCCCCAGCCCCCCCACACTGCCCCTGTACCCCCCCAGCCCCCCCACTGCCCCTGTACCACCCCAGCCCTCCCACTGCCCCTGTGCCCCCCCACGCTGCCCCTGTACCCCCCCACTGCCCCTGTACCCCCCCAGCCCCCTCACGCTGCCCCTGTACCCCCCAGCCCCCCCACACTGCCCCTGTACCCCCCCACGCTGCCCCTGTACCCCCCCACACTGCCCCTGTACCCCCCCACACTGCCCCTGTACCCCCCAGCCCCCCCACTGCCCCTGTACATCCCAGCCCCCCCACTGCCCCTGTACCCCCCCAGCTCCCCCACTGCCCCTGTACCCCCCCACTGCCCCTGTACCCACCCAGCCCCCCCCACTGCCCCTGTTCCAGGAGAGAGAGGGAGAGAGGAGGAGAGAGAGGAGGAGAGAGAGGGGGAGAAAGGGAGAGATGAGGGGAGAGAGGGGGAGAGAGGGGGAGAGAGGGGGAGGAGAGGGGGAGAGAGGGGGAGAGAGGGGGAGGAGAGAGGGGGAGAGAGGGGGAGAGAGGGGGAGAGAGGGGGAGAGAGGGGGAGAGAGGGGAGAGAGGGGGAGAGAGGGGGAGAGAGGGGGAGAGAGGGGGAGAGAGAGGGAGAGAGGGAGAGAGAGAGGGAGAGAGGGGGAGAGAGGGGGAGAGAGGGGGAGAGAGGGAGAGGAGGGAGCGAGAGGGGCGAGAGGGGAGAGAGGAGGAGGGGGGGAGAGGGGGGAGAGGGGGGGGGAGAGGGGGGAGAGAGGGGGGGGCGAGAGGGGGTAGAGGTGGGGAGAGAGGGGGGGGGAGAGAGGGGGGAAGAGAGGGAGAAGGAGGGAGGGAGCAGGAGGGAGCAGGAGGGAGCGTGAGGGAGAGAGGGAGCGGAAGGGTGGGAGAGGGTGTGAGGGGGAGAGGGTTGTGGAGGGTGAGAGAGCGAGAGGGTGAGAGCGAGGAGGGTGGAGCGACGGAGGGGAGGGAGAGAGCGAGAGGGAGAGAGCGGAGAGGGAGGGAGAGAGGAGAGGGGAGGGAGGAGAGCGAGAGGGAGGGAGGAGAGCGAGAGGGAGGAGGGGGGAGAGCGAGAGGGGGGGAGAGAGCGAGAGAGGGGGGGAGGGAGGGGGAGAGAGGCGAGAGGGGGGAGAGAGCGGAGGGAGGGAGAGAGCGAGAGGGGGGGGAGAGCGGAGAGAGGGGAGGGAGAGAGCGAGCGGGAGGGAGAGAGCGAGAGGGAGGGAGGAGAGCGAGAGGGAGGGAGAGAGCGAGAGGGGGGGGAGGGAGAGGGGGGAGGGAGGGAGGAGCGGGAGGGAGGGAGCGGGAGGGAGGGAGCGGGAGGGAGGGAGCGGGAGGGAGGGAGGGAGGGAGGGAGCGGGAGGGGGAGGGAGCGGGAGGGAGGGAGCGGGAGGGAGGAGGGAGCGGGGAGAGGAGGGAGGGAGGGAGGGGGGAGGGGGGAGGGAGGGAGGGTGGGAGGGAGGGGAGGGTGGGTGGGGGAGGGAGGGTGGGAGGGGGGAGGGGGGGGGAGGGAGGGTGGGAGGGAGGGAGGGAGGGAGGGGGGGAGGGAAGAAGGGAGGGAGGGACGGGAGGGAGGAAGGGGGAGGGAGGGAGGAAGGGAGAGGGAGGGAGGAAGGGGGAGGGAGGGAGGGTGGGAGGGAGGGAGGGTGGGAGGGAGGGAGGGTGGGAGGGAGGGAGGGTGGGAGGGAGGGAGGGTGGGAGGGAGGGAGGGTGGGAGGGTGGGAGGGTGGGAGGGTGGGAGGGGGGAGGGTGGGAGGGTGGGAGGGTGGGAGGGTGGGAGGGAGGGAGGGGAGGGAAGGTGGGTGGGAGGGAGGGAGGGTGGGAAGGTGGGAGGGAGGGAGGGTGGGAAGGTGGGAAGGTGGGAGGGAGGAGGGTGGGAAGGTGGGAGGGAGGGAGGGGGGAGGGAGGGTGGGAGGGTGGGAGGGTGGGAGGGTGGGAGGGTGGGAGGGTGGGAGGGTGGGAGGGTGGGAGGGAGGGAGGGTGGGAGGGTGGGAGGGTGGGAGGGTGGGAGGGAGGGAGGGTGGGAGGGAGGGAGGGAGGGGAGGGAGGGAGGGAGGGAGGGAGGGAGGGTGGGAGGGAGGGAGGGAGGGAGGGAGGGAGGGAGGAAGGGAGAGGGAGGGAGGGCGGGAGGGAGGGGGAGGGAGGGAGGGTCGGGAGGTAGGTAGGGAGGGAGGGAGGTAGGTAGGGAGGGAGGGAGGGAGGGAGGGAGGGAGGGAGGGAGGGAGGGCAGTGGGAGGGTGGGAGGGAGGGAAGGGTGGGAGGGAGGGAGGGAGGGAAGGCAGTGGGAGGGAGGGAGGGGGAGGGAGGGACGGGGAGCAGGAGGGAGCGGGAGGGAGCGTGAGGGAGAGAGGGAGCGGAAGGGTGGGAGAGGGTGTGAGGGGGAGAGGGTGTGAGGGTGAGAGAGCGAGAGGGAGAGAGCGAGAGGGAGAGAGCGAGAGGGAGGGAGAGAGCGAGAGGGAGAGAGCGAGAGGGAGGGAGGAGAGAGAGGGAGGGAGAGAGCGAGGGAGAGGGAGGGCGAGAGCGAGAGGGAGGGAGAGAGCGAGAGGGAGGGAGAGAGCGAGAGGGAGGGAGAGAGCGGAGGGGGGAGAGAGCGAGGGAGGGAGAGAGCGAGAGGGAGGGAGAGAGCGAGAAGGAGGAAGAGAGCGAGAGGGAGGGAGAGAGCGAGAGGGAGGGAGAGAGGGAGCGGGAGGGAGGGAGCGGGAGGGAGGGAGCGGGAGGGAGGGAGCGGGAGGGAGGGAGCGGGAGGGAGGGAGCGGGAGGGAGGGAGCGGGGGGGAGGGAGGGAGGGGAGGGGAGCGGGGGAGCGAGGGAGGGAGGGCGGGGGGAGGGTGGGAGGGAGGGAGGGTGGGAGGGAGGGAGGGGGGTGGGGGGGGAGGGAGGGTGAGAGGGTCTGGGAGGGAGGAGGGTGGGAGGGAGGGAGGGAGGGAGGGTGGGAGGGAAAGAAGGGAGGGCGGGACGGGGAGGGAGAAGGGGAGGGAGGGAGGAGGGAGAGGGAGGGAGGAAGGGGGAGGGAGGGAGGGTGGGAGGGAGGGAGCGGTTGGAGGGAGGGAGGGTGGGAGGGTGGAGGGTGGGGGAGAGGTGGGAGGGTGGGAGGGTGGCGAGGGTGGAGGGTGGGAGGGTGGGAAGGGTGGGAGGGAGGGAGGAGGTGCAAGGTGGGGAGGGAGGGAGGGTGGGAAGGTGGGATGGGAGGGAGGGTGGGAAGGTGGGAAGGTGGGAGGAGGGAGGGTGGGAAGGTGGAGGGAGGGAAGGGAGGAGGTAGGGTGAGGGTGGGAGCGGTGGGAGGGTGGGAGGTGGCGGGTGGGAGGCGTGGGAGGAGGGAGGGTGGGAGGGAGGGAGGGAGGGAGGGAGGGAGGGAGGGAGGGAGGGAGGGAGGGATGGGAGGAAAGGGAGAGGGAGGGAGGGCCGGGGAGGGGAGGGGGAGGGAGGGAGGGTCGGGAGTAGGTAGGGTAGGTAGGGAGGGAGGGAGGGAGGGGAGGAGGGAGGGAGGGAGGGAGGGAGGGTGGGAGGGAGGATGGGAGGGAGAGTGGGAGGGTGGGGGGGCGGGAGGGAGGGACGGAAAGAAGGGACGGGAGGACGGGGAGGGAGGGACGGGGAGGGAGGGAGGGCGGGGGGAGGGCGGGGGAGGGAGGGAGGGAGGGTGGGAGTGAGGGAGGGAGGGTGGGAGGGAGGGAGGGTGGGGAGTGAGGGAGGGAGGGTGGGGTGTGAGGGAGGGAGGGTGGGAGTGAGGGAGGGGGGAGTGAGGGAGGGAGGGGGGAGGGGAGGGTGGGAGGGAGGGAGGGTGGGAGGGAGGGTGGGAGGGTGGGAGGGAGGGAGGGTGGGAGGGAGGGAGGGTGGGGAGGGGGGAGGGAGGGGGGTGGGAGGGAGGGACGGAGGGAGGGTGGGAGGGAGGGAGGGACGGTGGGGAGGGAGGGAGGGACGGTGGGAGGGAGGGAGGGACGGTGGGAGGGAGGGAGGGACGGTGGGAGGGTGGGAGGGAGGGAGGGATGGTGGGAGGGTGGGAGGGAGGGAGGGAGGGAGGGAGGGAGGGAGGGAGGGAGGGAGGGAGGGAGGGAGGGAGGGAGGGTGGGAGGGAGGGAGGGAGGGAGGGAGGGAGGGAGGGGGTGGGAGGGAGGAAGGGAGGAGGGAAGGGAGGGGAGGAAGGGGGAGGGAGGGAGGAAGGGGGAGGGAGGGAGGGAGGGTGAGAGGGAGGGAGGGAGGGTGAGAGGAGGGAGGGAGGGAGGGTGAGAGGAGGGAGGGAGGGAGGGTGAGAGGAGGGAGGGAGGGAGGGAGGGAGGGTGGGAGGAAGGGTGGGAGGGAATGAGGGAGGTGGGGGGGAAGGGAAGGGAGGGTGGGAGGTAATGGGGAGGGTGGGAGGGAATGAGGGGGGATGGGAGGGGGGAGGAATGAGGGTGGGAGGGAATGAGGGTGGGAGGGAAGGGGGTGGGAGGGAATGAGGGAGGGGAGGGTGGGAGGGTGGAGGGAGTGAGGGAGGGAGGGTGGGAGGGAGGAGGGTGGGAGGGGGTGGGAGGGTGGGAGGGAGGGTGGGAGGGAGGGGGGAGGGAGGGTGGGAGGGGGGGAGGGAGGGAGGGTGGGAGGGAGGGAGGGAGGGAGGGTGGGGGGAGGGAGGGTGGGTGGGAGGGAGGGGGGGGGAGGGTGGGTGGGTGGGAGGGAGGGAGGGTGAGGAGGGAGGGAGGGGAGGGAGGGGGGAGGGAGGGAGGGTGGAGGGAGGGAGGGAGGGTGGGAGGGAGGGTGGGAGGGAGGGTGGGAGGGAGGGAGGGAGGGGGAGGGAGGGTGGGAGGGAGGGAGGGAGGGAGGGTGGGAGGGAGGGGGGAGGGAGGGGGAGGGGGAGGGAGGGAGGGAGGGAGGGAGGGAGGGAGGGAGGGTGGGAGGGGGGAGGGAGGGAGGGTGGGAGGGATGGAGGGAGGGAGGGAGGGAGGGAGGGTGGGAGGGAGGGAGGGAGGGGTGGGAGGGAGGGTGGGAGGGAGGGTGGGAGGGAGGGAGGGTGGGAGGGAGGGAGGGTGGGAGGGAGGGGGGTGGGAGGAGGGTGGGAGGGGAGGAGGGTTGGAGGAAGGGTGGGAGGGAGTGAGGGAGGTGGGGAGGGAGTGAGGGAGGTGGGAGGGAGGGTGGGAGGGAGTGAGGGAGGTGGGAGGGAGTGAGGGAGGGTGGGAGGGAATGAGGGAGGGAGGGAGGGAGGGTGGGAGGGAATGAGGGAGGGAGGGTGGGAGGGAATGAGGGAGGGAGGGTGGGAGGGAATGAGGGAGGGAGGGTGGGATGGGAATGAGGGAGGGAGGGTGGGAGGGAATGAGGGAGGAGGGAGGGAGGGTGGGAGGGAGGGAGGGAGGGTGGGAGGGAGGGTGGGAGGGAGGAGGTTTGGAGGAAGGGTGGGAGGGAATGAGGGAGGGTGGGAGGGAATGAGGGAGGGTGGGAGGGTGGGTGGGCAGGGTGGGAGGGTGGGTGGGAGGGAGGGTGGGAGGGAATGAGGGAGGGTGGGCGGGAATGAGGGAGGGTTGGAGGGAGATGAGGGAGGGAGGGAGGGAGGGAGGGAGGGAGGGAGGGAGATGAGGGAGGGAGGGAGGGAGGGAGGGACATGAGGGAGGGAGGGAGGAGGGAGGGAGGGAGATGAGGGAGGGAGGTGGGAGGGGAATGAGGGGAGGGAGGGAGGGAGGGAATGAGGGAGGGAGGGTGGGAGGGAATGAGGAGAGGGAGGGTGGGAGGGAATGAGGGAGGGAGTGAATGAGGGAGGGAGGAGGGAGGAGGAGGGAGGAGGAGGGAGGGAGGGAGGGAGGGAGGGAGGGAGGAGGGAGGGAGGGAGGGAGGAGGGAGGGAGGAGGAGGGAGGGAGGGGGAGGGAGGGAGGGAGGGAGGGAGGGAGGGAGGGAGGGAGGGAGGGAGGGACGGGAGGGAGGAGGGAGGGAGGGTGGGAGGGAGGGTGGGAGGGAGGGTGGGAGGGAGGGAGGGTGGGAGGGAGGGAGGGTGGGAGGGAGGGAGGGAGGGTGGGAGGGAGGGAGGGTGGGAGGGAGGGAGGGTGGGAGGGAGGGAGGGAGGGAGGGTGGGAGGGAGGGAGGGAGGGTGGAGGGAGGGAGGGTGGGAGGGAGGGAGGGAGGGTGGGAGGGAGGGAGGGAGGGTGGGAGGGAGGGAGGGAGGGTGGGAGGGAGGGTGGGAGGGAGGTGGGTGGGAGGGAGGGAGGGAGGTGGGTGGGAGGGAGGGAGGTGGGTGGGAGGGAGGGAGGGAGGTGGGTGGGAGGGAGGGAGGTGGGTGGGAGGGAGGGAGGTGGGTGGGAGGGAGGGAGGTGGGTGGGAGGGAGGGAGGTGGGTGGGAGGGAGGGAGGGAGGGAGGGAGGGAGGGAGGTAGGTAGGGAGGGAGGGAGGTAGGTAGGGAGGGAGGGAGGTAGGTAGGGAGGGAGGGAGGTAGGTAGGAGGGAGGGAGGGGAGGGAGGGAGGGAGGGATGAGAGGGAGGGAGGGAGGGAGTGAGAGGGAGGTAGGTAGGGAGGGAGGGAGAGGGAGGGAGGGAGAGGGAGGGAGGGAGAGGGAGGGAGGGAAGGGAGGGAGGGAGAGGGAGGGAGGGAGAGGGAGGGAGTGGAAGGGAGAGGGAGGGAGAGGGAGGGAGAGGGAGGGAGAGGGAGGGAGAGGGAGGGAGAGGGAGGGAGAGGGAGGGAGAGGGAGGGAGGAGAGGGAGGGAGGGAGAGGGAGGGGAGGGGAGGGAGAGGGAGGGAGAGGGAGGGAGAGGGAGGGAGAGGGAGGGAGTGGGAGGGAGTGGGAGGGAGAGGGAGGGAGAGGGAGGGAGGGAGAGGGAGGGAGAGGGAGGGAGAGGGAGGGAGAGGGAGGGAGGGAGGGAGGGAGGGAGGGAGAGGGAGGGAGGGGGAGGGAGGGAGGGGAGTGGGAGGGGAGGGAGATGGGAGGGAGAGGGAGGGAGAGGGAGGGAGAGGAGGAGGGAGAGGGAGACTGGGTGAAACGAGAGGAGAGAGAAAGAGAGAGGGAAGGAGAAAGAGAGAGAGGAGAGGAAAAAAGAGAGCAGAGACAGGGGATCGGGAGGGAGGGAGGGAGAGAGGGATAAGGGAGAAAGAGAGATGGAGAGAGAGAGGGAAAATCAAGTCTGCATGGAAATCACAAATGTAGAAGAAACATTGTGTGGTTTAATTACCCAAATATAAACTGGGATACTGAGTGTGATCGGTAAAGAACAGAAGGAATTTTGCGAGTGTAAAGGGAAGAACCTCCTTGATCGGTTATCTTCTCAGCCCGCCTCGGATCCAAATGGGTTTTAAGAAAACCCTTGACAAAAGTACCACATAAACGGCTGGTTAACAAAACTGAGGCTGATGACATTGGAGGGTCAGCGTTCAATCGCATAAAACAAAATGGTCTTCAGCTCAGAAAACAAGTCGATGTAACTGGTTAGTTTTCAGAGTGGGGGCTGAGAGTAGACGGCGGGTCATTACCAGATCCACTGTGTGTTTGTGATATGTACAAATGGCGCGGATGTGGGAATGTCGAGCAAGATTTGTCAATGATCCCAACCTTCGTGGAATAGCAAACGGCAAGAGTGATTCTCAACGAGTATCAGAGGACACGGCTGGACTGGCAGAGTGCGCAGACAAGTGGCTGAAGGGTTCGATACAGGAAGAAGTGTGAGTTGATTTCAGCGGCAGGAATGGGCAGTGGCAGGACTGGCTGAGTGGTACAGGGGCAAAGGGGACCTGGGGGCTGGCATGGTTGAAGGTGACAGGTGTGTGTGTGTGGCAGAGCACGGGGCGATCACGGGAGAGGTATACTTAACCTTCAGACAGCTCTGGTTAGGTCACAACTGGCGAATTGCGTCCACAGTTGCGGTCACTACACTTTAGGCAGGATGAGGGGATCCTGGAGGGGACGCAGAGGAGATTTCCCAGAATGGTTGCAGGGATTTTCCCTGCGAGGTTAGGTTGGATAAGGGGGGTTGAGGGGAGATTGAGGTGTACATGATGGCAACAGGTTTGGATGGAGTAGAAAAGTACAAACTGCTTCTATTAGCTGTCGAAACAAGATCGGGGGTCAGGGTGGGGGGCACAGATTGGATAAGAGATGCGGGGGGGGGGGCGAGGAGGAGCCTTTTTACACAGCCAATGGTATTCGTTGGACACAAACATTCGGATTGATCAAGAACCTATCCATTTCTGTCTAAAAGACACTCAGTGATTTGGCCACCACAGCCTTCTGCGGCAAAGAGTCCCACAGATTCACCACCCTCTGGCTGGAGAAATTCCTCCTCATCTCAATTTTAAAGGATCGTCCCTTTAGTCTGAGATGGTGCCCTCTGCTTCTAGTTTTTCCTACAAGTGGAAACATCCTCTCCACGTCCACTCTATCCAGGCCTCGCAGTATCCTGTAGGTTTCAATAAGATTCCCCCTCATCCTTCTCAACTCCATTGAGTACGGACAAAGAGTCCTCAACCGTTCCTCATACGACAAACTCTTTATTCCATGGATCATTCTTGTGAACCTCCTCTGGACCCTTTTCAAGGCCAGCACATCCTTACTTAGATACGGGGCCCAAAACGGTTCAGAATACTCCAAATGGGGTCTGACCAGAGCCTTCTACGGCCTCAGAATTACATCTCTGGTCTTGTATTCTAGCCCTCTTGACGTGAATGCTAACATTGCATTTGCCTTCCTAACTGCCGAATGAACCTGCACGTTAACCTTAAGAGAATCGTGAACAAGGACTCCCAAGTCCCTTTGTGCTTCTGATTTCCAAAGCATTTCCCCATTTAGAAAATAGTCTTTGCCTAAATTTCTCCTTCCAAAGTGCATAACCTCACATTTTTCCACATTGTATTCAATTTGCCAATTCATTGCCCACTCTCACAGCTTGTCCAAATCCTTCTGCAGCCCCCTTGCTTCCTCAAAACTACCTGTCCCTCTACCGATCTTTGCATAATCTGCAAACTCAGCATCAGTTCCTTCTTCCAGATCATTGATGTGTATCATGAAACGTTGTGGTCCCAGGACAGACCGCTGAGGCACACCATTAGTCACCGGCAGCCATCCTGAAAAAGACCCCTTTATCCCCACTCTCTGCCTTCTGCCAGTCAACCAATCCTCTATCTGTGCCAGAATCTTACCCTTAACACCACGGGCTTATAACTTATTTCAGGTCCATTCTACCATTGGGTCGGGTGCTCTTTCCAAGAGCTGGTGCAGACTCGATGGGCCAAATGGCCTCCTTCTGCACTGTAAATTCTATGATTATCTATGAAATCACGTCCACTGGTTCTCCTTTGTCTAAGAACAAAGAAAAATTACAGCACAGGAACAGGCCCTTCGGCCCTCCAAGCCTGCGCCGATCCAGATCCTCTATCTAAAACTGTCACCAATTTTCTAAGGATTTGTATCCCTCTGTTCCAGCCCATTCACGTATCTGTCTAGATACACCTTAAATGACGCTATCGTGCCCGCCTCTACCACCTCCGTCGGCAATGCATTCCAGGCACCCACCACCCTCTGCGTAAAGAACTTTCCATGCATATCTCCCTTAAACTTTTCCCCTCTCACCTTGAACTTGTGACCCCTAGTAATTGAGTCTCCCACTCAGGGATAAAGCTTCTTGCTCTCCACCCTGTCCATACCTCTCATGATTTTGTACCTCAATGGGGTCCCTCCCTCAACCACCGTCTTTCTAATGAAAATAATCCTAATTTACTCAACCTTTCTTCATAGCTAGCGCCCTCCATACCAGGCAACATCCTGGTGAACCTCCTCTCCACCTTCTCCAAAGCATCCACATCGTTCTGGTAATGTGGCGACCAGAACTGTACGCAGTATTCCAAATGTGGCCTAACCAAAGTCCGATACAACTGTAACATGACCTGCCGACTCTTGTAATCAATACCCTGTCCGATGAAGGAAAGCATGCCGTATGCCTTCTTGACCACTCTATCGACCTGCGCAGCCACCTTCAGGGTACAATGGACCTGAACACCCAGATCTCTCTGTACATCAATTTTTCCCAGGGCTTTTTCATTTACCGTATAGTTTGCTCTTGAATTGGATTTTCCAAAATGCATCACCGCGCATTTGCCCGGATTGAACGCCATCTGCCATTTCTCCACCCAACTCTCCAATCTATCTATATTTTGCTCTATTCTCTAACAGTCTCCTTCACTATCTGCTACTCCACCAACCTTAGTATCATCTGCAAACTTGCTAATCAGACCACCTATACCTTCGTCCAGATCATTTATGTACATCACAAACAACAGTGGTCCGAGCACGGATCCCTGTGGAACACCACTAGTCACCCTTCTCCATTTTGAGACACTCCCTTCCACCACTACTCTCTGTCTCTTGTTGCCCAGCCAGTTCTTTATCCATCTAGCTAGTACACTCTGAACCCCATACAACTTCACTTTATCCATCAGCCTACCATGGGGAACCTTATCAAACGCCTTACTGAAGTCCATGGATATGACATCTGCAGCCCTTCCCTCATCAATCAACTTTGTCACTTGACAACGTTACCCTTAAACAGCTGCTCCCAATCCACATTCCCCAGCTCCTGCCGAATTTTGGTATAGTTGGCCTACCCCCAATTTAGTACTCTTCCTTTAGGACCACTCTAGTCTTTGTCCACGAGTATTCTAAAGTGACCGGAATTGTGATCGCTATTCCCAAAGTAATCCCCAACTGAAACTTCAACCACCTGGCCGGGCTCATTCCCCAACACCAGGTCCAGCATGGCCCCTTCCCGAGTTGGACTATTTACATACTGTTCTAGAAAACCCTCCTGGATGCTCCTTACAAATTCTGCTCCATCTAGACCTCTGACACTAAGTGTATCCCAGTCAATGTTGGGAAAATTAAAATCTCCTATCAGCTCCACCCTGTTGCTCCTACATCTTTCCATAATCTGTTTAGATATTTGTACCTCTATCTCACGCTCGCTGTTGGGAGGTCTGTAGTACAGCCCCAACATTGTTACCGCACCCTTCCTATTTCTGAGCTCTGCCCATATCGCCTCACTGCTCGAATCCTCCATCGTGCCCTCCTTCAGCACAGCTGTGATATCCTCTCTGACCAGTAATGCAACTCCTCCACCCCTTTTACCCCCCTCTCTATCCCGCCTGAAGCATCGATATCCTGGGATATTTAGTTGCTAATCATGCCTTTCCCCCAACCAAGTCTCAGTAATAGCAATAACATCATATTCCCAGGTACTAATCCAAGCCCTAAGTTCATCTGCCTTACCTGCTACACTTCTCGCATTAAAACAAATGTACCTCAGACCACCTGTCCCTTTGCGTTTATCATCTTCTCCCTGCCTACTCTTCCCCTTAGTTACGCTGATGTCAAGATCTAGTTCCTTACAGGCTTTAGTTACTGCCTCCTTACTGTCCACGAACCTCCTCATTTGGTTCCCAGCCGCCTGCCACATTAGTTTAAACCCTCCCCAACAGCATTAGTGTCTAACTTCCTTGTTACCTCCTCAAAGAACTGTAACAGATTTGTCAGACACAACCTCCCTTTGACAAAGCCGTGCTGACTCAGTCCTATTTTACCATGCACTTCCAAGTACTTCGCGATCTCATCTTTAAAAACAGACTCTAAAATCTAACTAATGATTGAAGTCAGGCGAACCGGCCTATAATTTCCCGTCTTCTGCCTCCCTCCCTTCTTAAACAGCGGTGTTACATTAGCCACTTTCCAATCCTCTGGGACCCTTCCTAAATCCAGTTATTCCTGAAAGATCATCACCAATGCCTCCACAATATCCTCCACTATCTCTTTAGGACCCTGGGGTGTAGTCCATCCGGTCCAGGTGACTTATCCACCTTCAGACTTTTCCGTTTCCCCAGAGCCTTCTCCTTAGTAATGGTCACGGCAATGACCACTGGTTACTGGTTCTCCTGGAGCTCTGGCATCCCACTGGTGTCCACCATGAAGACTAATTCAAAGTAACTATTCAGTTCGTCTGCCATTTCTTTGTTTCCTATCATTACTTCTCCAGACACATTTTCCAATGTCTATATTTGCCTCTCTCTTACCTTTTATGTATTGGAAAGAACTCTTCCTAGCTTCCTTTATATCACTAGCTAGCTTGCACTCATACTTCAACTTCTCCCCCCTCATTGTTTTTTCAGTTGTCCTCTGCTTGCTTTGAAAGGCTTCCCAATCCTCTGGCTTCCCACTAACCCTCGCCACTTTGTCTGCTTTTTCTTTTGCTTTTATGCTGCACTTGACATCCCTCGTCAGTCATGGATGCCTTGGCCTCCCCTTGGCATGTTTCCTCCTCCTTGGGGTGAATTTCTGTTGTGCCTCCCTAATAACCCCCAAAAACTCCTGCCATTGCTGTTCCCCTGTCTTACCTGCTTGGCTCCTTTTCCAATCAACTCTGGCCAGCTCCTCCCTCATGTCTTTGTAGTTACCCTTATTTAATTGTAATACCGTTACATCTAATTGCAGCGTCTCCCTCTCAAACTGCAGGGTAAATTCTATCATATTATGGTCACTACTCCCTAAGGGTCCCTTCACCTTCCGTTCCCTAGTCTGCCTCATTACACATCACCAAATCCAGAATTGCCTGTTCCCTCGTAGGCTCCGTCACCAGCTGCTCCAAAAAAACATCTCTTAGACATTCCACAAATTCTATTTCTTGGGATCCGCTACCGACCTGATTTTCCCAGTCCACCTGCATATTGAAGTCCCCCATGATTATTGTAATATTGCCTATTTTACATGCCTTTTCTATCTCCTGATTGATTTACTGCCCCACACCCTGACTACTGCTAGGGGGCCTGTACATAACTCCCATCAGGGTCTTTATACCTTTGCTTAAAGACAGAAATCAGTTTGGGAGAAAGCAGAATTGAATTGCTCCATATATCCATTCCACAGCACACCACACTACAGCTATTTTAAATCTGATCTCATAGCTTGCAGTCATTTCCAAGCATTCATTATTTTCCATTTCCTCCTATTAAATAATGGAAAACCGGGAAGTTATTGTTTTTGGTCCACATTTCAAACTCGGTTCCAGGATTCTCAGCTCCATCCCGCGCCCTGGCAACAGGCCGAGATTAAGCCAGACTGTTCCCCACCTCGGTGTCCCATTCAAAAAGCTTCCAGTCGCACATTCCTGCATCAATAAGACTGCCCATGTCCAGCTCCGTAACATTGCTCATCATCTCAATGTCACCAAACTAAGGAGCTGGTCATTGACATCAGGAAGCAAAGTGTCGTCCATATCCCTGTCAGTATCAACGGGGCCGAGGTGGAGATGGTTAGCAGTTTCAAATTCCTAGGGGTGCACATTACAAACAAACAATCTATCCTGGTCCACTCACGTCGACGCTATCACCAAGAAAGCACAACAGCACCTATTCTTCCTCAGGAAACTGAGGAAATTTGGCATGTCCACATTGACTCTTACCAACTTTTACAGATGCACCATAGAAAGCTTCCTATCGGGCTGCATCATAGCCTGGGTATGGCAACTGCTCGGCCCAAGACTGTGAGAAACTTCAGAGAGTCGTGAATACCGCCCAGTCCATCACACAAACCTGCCTCCCATCCATTGACTCCATCTACACCTCCTGCTGCCGGGGGAAAGCGGGCAGCATCATCAAAGACCCCTGCCATCCGGCTTATTCTCTAATCCATCGGGTGGGAGATACAAAACTTTGAGAACAGGTACCAACAGATTCAAAAGCAGCTTCTTCCCCGCTACTATCAGATTCCTGAATGGCCCACTTAGGGTCTGAACAGATCTTAAGGACTGAACTGATCTTTCTATGCATCTTTTCTACAGTTGTAGCAGTATATCCCGCATACTTCACCCACTGTCTATCTTCATGGATATTCATTATGCATCCTCATGTATTGATCGTATGTCATATGTTTTCATGTATGGGACAATCTGTCTGAACCGTACTCGGAACAATACTTTTCACTCTACCTCGGTACATGTGTCAGTAAATCCAAATCTAATCAACATCACCCTCGTCTCAGCTCCCCACTTTCAAAACCCCAATTAATGAATTTCCTGCCTCCCGACCTGACTTGTCCAGTTTTCATAGAATTTACAGTGCAGAAGGAGGCCATTCGGCCCATCGAGTCTGCACCGGCTTTTGGAAAGAGCACCCTACCCAAGGTCCAAACCTCCACCCTATCCCCATAACCCAGTAACCCCACCCAACACTAAGGGGCAATTTATCACGGCCAATCCACCTAACCGGCACATCTTTGGACTGTGGGAGGAAACCGGAGCACCCGGAGGAAACCCACGCACACACGGGGAGGAGGTGCAGACTCCGCACAGACAGTGACCCAAGCCGGGAATCGAACCTGGGACCCTGGAGCGGTGAAGCAATTGTGCTAACCACTGTGCTACCGTGCTGCCCCCCCACCAGCTTCCGTTCCCGATCATCCTTGTGCTCACCCAGCTGAAGCTCCATTTTAAAATTCTCACCCTTGTTTCCAAAGCCTTCCGTGGCCTCATCCCTCCCCGTGTCTAACCTCCTCCAATCCCACAGCCCACCAAGATCTCTGCGCTCATCAAATGCTAGTGTCCTGTGCACCCCCAGCTGCACTGCTCCTCACCGTTAGAGGCCAGCCCTTCCCAAGCTCTGGAATTCCCTCCTCAATCCACACACACACACACACACTTTACTTTCCTCCTTTAAAGCAACTTAAAACAACCCCGCCCCACCCCGCCCCTCGTTTCTCACACCAGCGAATGCAGTTCCCAGCCAGATGGGAATCAGCCGATTACCTGTATTAAGTATTCAAACTGGTAGATGCAGATTCCCAGCTCCGCCATACTGGGCTTAAAGAGCTCCCGCAATCGATATTCTTGCATCAAACGCACAAACACACAGAAGGCCTCTTCCTCCGGCATCTGGATGGAAAAGGAACGAGAAGGTTTCTGCAGGCACCGCACCGGGAAAACGTACCGACAATTCTGCTTCAGCACAAACCTATCGGCTGAAGGGTTACTGCGAGAGACTTCATTATCAAAGTGTCAGAGAAGTTGCCCCACTGTTTGTCCAATCCCTTGGGCAAAATGTACGGTGTGAAGCAAAGGTGGGTTTTGAATTCTTCCCCAAGGCCGTTCTGCTATCTGAAATTGCTGTCGACAAGACAGCTGCCAAGATTTATCAGCAATAACGTCTGGACCGTCCGCAGGGCACCTCGGATGAGATTTCAAACAGGCCAACACAAAACCAGCTGTTAAATCCTGACCAGAATGTCACTAAATAAATATTCAGCTGCCCTTTGACAGCGCACAATTTTACAAAGGTGTAGTTCAGGCAGCTGCCTGCTCTGACTAATAATGTCCTAAAATTAGTCTGACTACCTGAACGGCTGATTAACCTCATTGGCCGGGGTGGACTACATACTGCTTTCATATCGGAGTACCAGCAGTGATCGCGCTGGGTTAGTACTGCACACAACTACCACCTGTCTGCAGAACACCGGGGATGTGGATAAAGTATCTGAAGCAAAAGGATGCTCTCACATTAGAGTGAGAGAAGTGAATGTGTGTCCTCGTACACCAGTCACTGAAGGTAAGGATGCAGGTGCAGCAGGCGGTAAAGAAGGCAAATGGGTGTGTCGGCCTTCATTGCAAGAGGATTCGAGTACAAGAGCAGGGGTGTCTTGCTGCAATTGTACAGGGCCTTGGTGAGGCCACACCTGGAGCATTCTGGGCAGTTTTGGTCTCCTTCTCTGAGGAAGGATGTTCTTGCGATAGAGGGAGTGCGGCAAAGGTTTACCAGACTGATTCCAGGGATGGCGGGACCGACGCGTGAGGAGAGATTGGATCGGTGAGGATTAGATTCACTGGAATGAGTGAGGGATGCCATAGAAACCTAAAACATTCTCACAGGACTGGCCAGGTCAGACGCAGGAAGGATGTTCCTGACGGTGGGTGTGTACCAGGGGCCACAGTCCGAGGATACAGGGTGGAGCATTTAGGACAGAGATGAGGGGCAGCACGGTGGCGCAGTGGGTTAGCCCTGCTGCCTCACGGTGCCGAGGTCCCAGGTTCGATCCCGGCTCTCGGTCACTGCCCGTGTGGAGTTTGCACATTCTCCCCGTGTTTGCGTGGGTTTCGCCCCCACAACCCAAAGATGTGCAGGGTAGGTGGATTGGCCACGCTAAATTGCCCCTTAATTGGAACAAATGAATTGGGTACTCTAAATTTATATTTAAAAAAAGGACAGAGATGAGGAGAACTTTTTATACCTAGAGATTGGTTGGTCTGTGGAATTCATTGCATGTTTTCAAGAAGCAGTTAGATATAGGACTGGGGGCGAAGGGGATCAAAGGATATGGTGGAAAGCGGGATTAGGCTATTGAGTTGGATGATCAGCCACGGCCATAATGAATGGTGGAGCAGGCTCGAAGGGCCGAATGGCCTCCTCCTGCTCCTATTTGTGATGTTTCTGTTTCAAAGCTGATTCTGGAAACACCAGGAAAAGACGTGTGAGGATCTCACACCAAGCGATGCGGTCGCAGTATTTGAGACACACGCGCCACACAACATTCTGCAGGAACAGCCGCAGAATCGATTCACACTGACCTGCATGAGGAGCAGCCCGACGATGAATGCACTCCCCTGGCAATATCCAACTTCACGGTCCACCAGAGAGTAAGCCTGTAACAAAGCAACGCTGTATCAAACCTGGGAGAAAATTCAGACCCGTCTCACACTGCACGAGGACTCAGCAGCTGACTAATGGCCACGGGGCACTTTCCTGCTACATAACAGCAGGGTAGCATGGTGGTTAGCATCAATGCTTCACAGCTCCAGGGTCCCAGGTTCGATTCCCGGCTGGGTCACTGTCTGTGTGGAGTCTGCACGTCCTCCCCCTGTGTGCGTGGGTTTCCTCCGGGTGCTCCGGAGTTCATGCCGAGAGGAGAGCCGTTATGATCGTATTGAGCGGCAGAGCGGGCCCGTGAGGCTGAATTGCCCAATCCTGCTCCTAGTTCTCATGTTCTTATGTTTTTTTATACAGTAAACACCGGGTAGACAGGTGGGCAAAGGAGTTAAGGCAGGGAATTCCAGAGCTTAGGGCAGCTGAAGGCACAGCCAAACAGCTGTGGGATGGAGGAGGCGGAGGGTGGACAAGAGGCCAGAGTTAAAGGAAGGAAGAGCTGTTTACGGTTTGTCGGGTTGGAGGAGGATATGGAGATGGGAAGGAGCAGGAGCGAGGCCACTAAGGCATTAGAACATCGGATGAGAATTTTAAAATCGTAGAATCATACAGCACAGAAAAGGCCCTTCAGCCCATCGCGCCTGCACCGGTCAAAAACAACCCCCTAACTTATTCTAATCCCATTTTCCCAGCACTTGGCCCATAGCCGTGTCTGCCCTGGGATCAGAAGCGCTCATCTAAATACTTCTGGAATGTTCTGAGGGTCTCGGCCTCCACTCCCCCTTTCAGGCAGCAAGTTCCAGACTCCCACCACCCTCTGGGTGGAACGGGTTTTCCTCACATCCCCTCTAAACCTCCTGCCCCTCACCTTAAATCTCTGCCCCCTGGTCATTGAACCCCCCCTCCAAGGAGAAAAGTTTCTTCCTGTCTACTCTACCTATGCCCCTCATAATTTTATACATCTCAATCCTGTCCCCCTCAGGCCCCTCTGCTACAAGGAAAACAATCCCAGTCTATCCAATCTCTCTTCATAACAAAAACTCTGCAGCTCAGGCTGGTAAATCTCCTCTGCTCCCTTCCCAGGGCTGTCACATCCCTCCGATAATGTGGATTCCAGAACTGCGCACAATACTCTAGCTGCGGCCGAACCGACGTTTCTACAGTTCCAGCATAACCTCCCTGCTCTTAAACTCGCTGCCTTGGCTAATAAAGGCAAGTACGCCATCTGCCTTCTTAACTGTATTCTGCTACCTCAAGGGACGGGTGTAACCATCAGGGACCAGTTTTGTTTGCTGCTGATTTAAGTTAGTGAGCAGTGGTATGAGTTGGGGTACGGGCAGAGCTTTGGACGAGATTAAGTTTACAGAGGGGAGTTCGGCCAGAAGCAAAATGCAGCAAATCAAGAGCAGAAGGTTAAAAATCTCCGAAGGGTTCAAAGGATAGCGACGATAACCGAGCTGGAGTGAAATCCTATCTCTCACCTTCATGACGTTGAACAGCACCTCTTGCCCAAGACTGTCTTGTCCTTTAAAGAATTCATGTTCTGGGTAGGTCCGAGCGATGTCCCTCCGGATCAACTTCTCACAGGGAGAGGTCATCTTTAACAATTCCGAATACTGGTTTTTCACCGGCATGTCAGTTGCATTGCATAGCAATTGCCAGGCAATTCCCCGGAAGTGGTGTGGAATCCCTTTCCGAATAAGCTCCTGGATAAGAAAAAAAACATTTCTTTTATTTTCCTTCCCCATCCCAGTTTTCCTTCCGCCGTTTGAAAAGGTACGGGCTAATGCAATCCTATGCTCAAGTAACTACTCCCACAGAAGCCCAAATAAACGGTGACCCAATCAACCACATTGAACATCACAGTCAAGCAAAGTGCTATCCTTAACGTTAACCACAGCAGAGGTTACTGTACAGGAAGGAGCAAGCGGACTTTGGCATTCTCTCCTCCTTAGCTTAGAGTCACAACTTCAGCATCAATTTCCAGAGGAAAGGATATTCTGGTCACTAAAGAGCTGGTCATTGACTTCAAGAAGCAAAGTACTCTACACTCCCCTGTCAACATCAACGGGGCCGAGGTGGAGATGGTGAGCAGTTTCAAATTCCTAGGGGTGCACATCACCAAAAATCTGTCCTGGTCCACTCATGTCGACGCTACCACCAAGAAAGCACAACAGCGCCTATACTTCCTCAGGAAACTAAGGAAATTTGGCATGTCCACATTGACTCTTACCAACTTTTACAGATGCACCATAGAAAGCATCCTATTGGGCTGCATCACAGCCTGGTATGGCAACTGCTCGGCCCAGGACCGCAAAAAACTTCAGAGAGTCGTGAATACCGCCCAGTCCATCACACGAACCTGCCTCCCATCCATTGATTCCATCTACACCTCCCGCTGCCGGGGGAAAGCGGGCAGCATAATCAAGGATCCCTCCCACCCGCCTTACTCACTTTTCCAACTTCTTCCATCGGGCAGGAGATTCAGAAGTCTGAGAACACACACGAACAGACTCAAAAACAGCTTCTTCCCCGCTGTTACCAGACTCCTAAATGACCCTCTTATGGACTGACCTCCTTAACACTACACCCTGTATGCTTCACCCAATGCTGGTGTTATCTAGTTACATTGTGTACCTTGTGTTGCCCTATTATGTATTTTCTTCTATACCCTTTTCTTTTCATGTACTTAAT
Organism: Scyliorhinus canicula; assembly: GCF_902713615.1. Lineage (NCBI taxonomy): Eukaryota > Metazoa > Chordata > Chondrichthyes > Carcharhiniformes > Scyliorhinidae > Scyliorhinus > Scyliorhinus canicula. Next base: position 25,630,861 of record NC_052170.1, on the reverse strand, counting down.
TATCTGTTGAGTTGCTCGCGAAAAAATACTTTTCACTCTACCTCGGTACACGTGACAATAAACAAATCCAAATCCAATCCAATTGGCAACATTTGACCCAGAACCTTCAGAATATTCAAACCGCAGGCAACCGTGTAATCAGCGGGGAACTTCGAGGCTGTCCATTGGGATGGAGATATCACTCATTAACCCCTCCAGCTTTGACCCCTTGCTGACCGCTCGCTAGGGCGGGATTACCTCTACACTTCTATAGTTTAACAACATAAATTTAGAGTACCTAATTCACTTTTTCCAATAAAAGGGCCAATCCACCTAGCCTGCACATCTTTGGGTTGTGGGGGCGAACCCCACACAAATACAGGCACAACGGGCAGCAGGGTAGCATGGTGGTTAGCATAAATGCTTCACAGCTCCAGGGTCCCAGGTTCGATTCCTGACTGGGTCACTGTCTGTGTGGAGTCTGCACGTCCTCCCCCTGTGTGCGTGGGTTTCCTCCGGGTGCTCCGGTTTCCTCCCACAGTCCAAAGATGTGCGGGTTAGGTGGATTGGCCATGCTAAATTGCCCGTAGTGTCCTAATAAAAAAGTAAGGTTGGGGGGGGGGGGGGGGGGGTTGTTGGGTTACGGGTATAGGGTGGATACGTGGGTTTGAGTAGGGTGATCATGGCTCGGCACAACATTGAGGGCCGAAGGGCCTGTTCTGTGCTGTACTGTTCTATATTCTATAACTGTTTCAAACTCTTCACCGAGTCCTTCGTTGTCATGGAGGTGGGAAACAAAGGGACAACATTAGCAATTCTCCAGTCCTCTGGGACCTCACCCGAACTCAAGGATGCTGCAAAGATATCTGTTAAGGCCCCAGCTATTTTGTCCTTCACTTCCCTCAGTAACCTGGGATAGATCCCATCCGGACCTGGGGACTTGTCCACCTTAATGGCTTTTAGAATACCCAAAACTTTCCCCTTCCTTATGCCGACTTGACCTAGAGTATTTAAACATCCATCCCTAACCTCAACATCCGTCCTGTCCCTCTCCTTGGTGAATACCGATGCAAAGTACTCATTAAGAATCTCACCCATTTCCTGACTCCATGCATAAATTCCCTCTTTTGGAGGGCCGTAGGGCCTGTTCCTGTGTTATACTTTTCTTTGTTCTATGTGTAACGTGGACCAGTCTTGGGGCAGGAGTTAGGGTCGGGTAGATGTGTAACGTGGACCAGTCTTGGGGCAGGAGTTAGGGTCGAGTAGATGTGTAACGTGGGTCAGTCTGGGCAGGAGTCAGGGTCGAGTAGATGTGTAACGTGGACCATTCTTGGGGCAGGAGTTAGGGTCGGGTAGATGTGTAACGTGGACCATTCCTGGGGCAGGAGTTAGGGTCGGGTAGATGCGTAACGTGGATCAGTCTTGGGGCAGGAGTTAGGGTCGGGTAGATGTGTAACGTGGGTCAGTCTTGGGGCAGGAGTTAGGGTCGGGTAGATGTGTAACGTGGGTCAGTCTTGGGGCAGGAGTTAGGGTCGGGTAGATGCGTAACGTGGATCAGTCTTGGGGCAGGGGTTAGGGTCGGGTAGATGTGTAACGTGGGTCAGTCTTGGGGCAGGAGTTAGGGTCGGGTAGATGTGTAACGTGGACCATTCTTGGGGCAGGAGTTAGGGTCGGGTAGATGTGTAACGTGGACCATTCTTGGGGCAGGGGTTAGGGTCGGGTAAATGTGTAACGTGGGTCAGTCTTGGGGCAGGAGTTAGGGTCGGGTAGATGTGTAACGTGGACCAGTCTTGGGGCAGGAGTTAGGGTCGGGTAAATGTGTAACGTGGACCAGTCTTGGGGCAGGAGTTAGGGTCGGGTAGATGTGTAACGTGGGTCAGTCTTGGGGCAGGAGTTAGGGTCGGGTAGATGTGTAACGTGGGTCAGTCTTGGGGCAGGAGTTAGGGTCGGGTAGATGTGTAACGTGGACCAGTCTTGGGGCAGGAGTTTGGGTCGGGTAGATGTGTAACGTGGACCAGTCTTGGGGCAGGAGTTAGGGTCGGGTGGATGTGTAACGTGGGTCAGTCTGGGCAGGAGTCAGTGTCGGGTAGATGTGTAACGTGGGTCAGTCTTGGGGCAGGAGTTAGGGTCGGGTAGATGTGTAACGTGGACCAGTCTTGGGGCAGGAGTTTGGGTCGGGTAGATGTGTAACGTGGACCATTCCTGGGGCAGGAGTTAGGGTCGGGTAGATGTGTAACGTGGACCATTCTTGGGGCAGGAGTTAGGGTCGGGTAGATGTGTAACGTGGACCATTCTTGGGGCAGGGGTTAGGGTCGGGTAAATGTGTAACGTGGGTCAGTCTTGGGGCAGGAGTTAGGGTCGGGTAGGTGTGTAACGTGGACCAGTCTTGGGGCAGGAGTCAGGGTCGGGTAGATGTGTAACGTGGACCATTCTTGGGGCAGGAGTTAGGGTCGGGTAGATGTGTAACGTGGGCCAGTCTTGGGGCATGAGTTAGGGTCGGGTAGATGTGTAACGTGGACCATTCTTGGGGCAGGAGTTAGGGTCGGGTAGATGTGTAACGTGGACCATTCTTGGGGCAGGAGTTAGGGTCGGGTAGATGTGTAACGTGGGTCAGTCTTGGGGCATGAGTTAGGGTCGGGTAGATGTGTAACGTGGACCAGCCTAGGGGCAGGAGTCAGGGTCGGGTAGATGTGTAACGTGGACCAGCCTAGGGGCAGGAGTTAGGGTCGGGTAGATGTGTTACGTGGGTCAGTCTTGGGGCAGCAGTCAGTGTCGGGTAGATGTGTAACGCGGGTCAGTCTTGGGGCAGGAGTTAGGGTCGGGTAGATGTGTAACGCGGGTCAGTCTTGGGGCAGGAGTTAGGGTCGGGTAGATGTGTAACGTGGACCATTCTTGGGGCAGGCGTTAGGGTCGGGTGGATGTGTAACGTGGGTCAGTCTTGGGGCAGGAGTTAGGGGCGAGTAGATGTGTAACGTGGACCAGTCTTGGGGCAGGAGTCAGGGTCGGGTAGATGTGTAACGTGGGTCAGTCTTGGGGCAGGGGTGAGGGTCGGGTAGATGTGTAACGTGGGTCAGTCTTGGGGCAGGAGTTAGGGGCGAGTAGATGTGTAACGTGGACCAGTCTTGGGGCAGGAGTCAGGGTCGGGTAGATGTGTAACGTGGGTCAGTCTTGGGGCAGGAGTCAGGGTCGGGTAGATGTGTAACGTGGGTCAGTCTTGGGGCAGGGGTGAGGGTCGGGTAGATGTGTAACGTGGGTCAGTCTTGGGGCAGGGGTGAGGGTCGGGTAGATGTGTAACGTGGGCCAGTCTTGGGGCAGGAGTTAGGGTCGGGTAGATGTGTAACGTGGGTCAGTCTTGGGGCAGGAGTCAGGGTCGGGTAGATGTGTAACGTGAGTCAGTCTTGGGGCAGGAGTTAGGGTCGGGTAGATGTGTAACGCGGGTCAGTCTTGGGGCAGGAGTCAGGGTCGGGTAGATGTGTAACGCGGGTCAGTCTTGGGGCAGGAGTTAGTGTCGGGTAGATGTGTAACGTGGACCAGCCTAGGGGCAGGAGTCAGGGTCGGGTAGATGTGTTACGTGGGTCAGTCTTGGGGCAGGGGTTTGGGTCGGGTAGATGTGTAACGTGGACCAGCCTAGGGGCAGGAGTCAGGGTCGGGTAGATGTGTTACGTGGGTCAGTCTTGAGGCAGGAGTCAGGGTCGGGTAGATGTGTTACGTGGGTCAGTCTTGGGGCAGCAGTCAGGGTCGGGTAGATGTGTTACGTGGGTCAGTCTTGAGGCAGGAGTCAGGGTCGGGTAGATGTGTTACGTGGGTCAGTCTTGGGGCAGGAGTTAGGGTCGGGTAGATGTGTTACGCGGGTCAGTCTTGGGGCAGGAGTTAGTGTCGGGTAGATGTGTTACGTGGGTCAGTCTTGGGGCAGCAGTCAGTGTCGGGTAGATGTGTAACGTGGGTCAATCTTGGGGCAGGGGTGAGGGTCGTGTAGATGTGTAACGTGGACCATTCTTGGGGCAGGAGTTAGGGTCGGGTAGATGTGTAACGTGGGTCAGTCTTGGGGCAGGAGTCAGGGTCGGGTAGATGTGTAACGTGGACCAGTCTTGGGGCAGGAGTTAGGGTCGGGTAGATGTGTAACGTGGGTCAGTCTTGGGGCAGGAGTCAGGGTCGGGTAGATGTGTAACGTGGACCAGTCTTGGGGCAGGAGTTAGGGTCGTGTAGATGTGTAACGTGGACCAGTCTTGGGGCAGGAGTTTGGGTCGGGTAGATGTGTAACGTGGGTCAGTCTTGGGGCAGGGGGGAGAGTCGGGTAGATGTGTAACGTGGACCAGTCTTGGGGCAGGAGTTAGGGTCGGGTAGATGTGTAACGTGGGCCAGTCTTGGGGCAGGAGTTAGGGTCGGGTAGATGTGTAACGTGGGTCAGTCTTGGGGCAGGAGTCAGGGTCGGGTAGATGTGTAACGTGAGTCAGTCTTGGGGCAGGAGTTAGGGTCGGGTAGATGTGTAACGCGGGTCAGTCTTGGGGCAGGAGTCAGGGTCGGGTAGATGTGTAACGCGGGTCAGTCTTGGGGCAGGAGTTAGTGTCGGGTAGATGTGTAACGTGGACCAGCCTAGGGGCAGGAGTCAGGGTCGGGTAGATGTGTTACGTGGGTCAGTCTTGGGGCAGGGGTTTGGGTCGGGTAGATGTGTAACGTGGACCAGCCTAGGGGCAGGAGTCAGGGTCGGGTAGATGTGTTACGTGGGTCAGTCTTGGGGCAGGAGTCAGGGTCGGGTAGATGTGTTACGTGGGTCAGTCTTGGGGCAGCAGTCAGGGTCGGGTAGATGTGTTACGTGGGTCAGTCTTGAGGCAGGAGTCAGGGTCGGGTAGATGTGTTACGTGGGTCAGTCTTGGGGCAGGAGTTAGGGTCGGGTAGATGTGTTACGCGGGTCAGTCTTGGGGCAGGAGTTAGTGTCGGGTAGATGTGTTACGTGGGTCAGTCTTGGGGCAGCAGTCAGTGTCGGGTAGATGTGTAACGTGGGTCAATCTTGGGGCAGGGGTGAGGGTCGTGTAGATGTGTAACGTGGACCATTCTTGGGGCAGGAGTTAGGGTCGGGTAGATGTGTAACGTGGGTCAGTCTTGGGGCAGGAGTCAGGGTCGGGTAGATGTGTAACGTGGACCAGTCTTGGGGCAGGAGTTAGGGTCGGGTAGATGTGTAACGTGGGTCAGTCTTGGGGCAGGAGTCAGGGTCGGGTAGATGTGTAACGTGGACCAGTCTTGGGGCAGGAGTTAGGGTCGTGTAGATGTGTAACGTGGACCAGTCTTGGGGCAGGAGTTTGGGTCGGGTAGATGTGTAACGTGGGTCAGTCTTGGGGCAGGGGGGAGAGTCGGGTAGATGTGTAACGTGGACCAGTCTTGGGGCAGGAGTTAGGGTCGGGTAGATGTGTAACGTGGGCCAGTCTTGGGGCAGGAGTTAGGGTCGGGTAGATGTGTAACGTGGGTCAGTCTTGAGGCAGGGGTGAGGGTCGTGTAGATGTGTAACGTGGACCAGTCTTGGGGCAGGAGTTAGGGTCGGGTAGATGTGTAACGTGGGCCAGTCTTGGGGCAGGAGTTAGGGTCGGGTAGATGTGTAACGTGGGTCAGTCTGGGCAGGAGTCAGGGTCGGGTAGATGTGTAACGTGGGTCAGTCTTGGGGCAGCAGTCAGTGTCGGGTAGATGTGTAACGTGGGTCAGTCTTGGGGCAGGAGTTAGGGTCGGGTAGATGTGTAACGTGGGTCAGTCTTGGGGCAGGAGTTAGGGTCGGGTAGATGTGTAACGTGGGTCAGTCTGGGCAGGAGTTAGGGTCGGGTAGATGTGTAACGTGGGTCAGTCTTGGGGCAGCAGTCAGTGTCGGGTAGATGTGTAACGTGGGTCAGTCTTGGGGCAGGAGTTAGGGTCGTGTAGATGTGTAACGTGGACCAGTCTTGGGGCAGGAGTCAGGGTCGGGTAGATGTGTAACGTGGGTCAGTCTTGGGGCAGGAGTTAGGGTCGGGTAGATGTGTAACGTGGGTCAGTCTTGGGGCAGGAGTCAGGGTCGTGTAGATGTGTAACGTGGACCAGTCTTGGGGCAGGAGTCAGGGTCGGGTAGATGTGTAACGTGGGTCAGTCTTGGGGCAGGAGTTAGGGTCGGGTAGATGTGTAACGTGGGTCAGTCTTGGGGCAGGGGTGAGGGTCGTGTAGATGTGTAACGTGGACCAGTCTTGGAGCAGGGGTGAGGGTCGGGTAGATGTGTAACGTGGACCAGTCTTGGGGCAGGGGTGAGGGTCGGGTAGATGTGTAACGTGGACCAGTCTTGGGGCAGGGGTTAGGGTCGGGTAGATGTGTAATGGTGACAGCAGCAAACTTCAGGATGACTCCGGCTGATGGACTAGGCAGCCACATGGCAGACGAAAGCAACATGCAGCAGTGATGAACATACATCTTGTTCAGAAGACTGAGGAACAATTATTGCCACATAGCACAATCGTGAATGGAGTGTAAGAGGAGATAGACCTGGGGGAATGGTTTGTGGGCACATCGGTGAGGGTGGCAGGACAGGTTTTAGAAATAGGAGCATACAGTACAAAAGACAGGGACAAGAAGGCCACCTGGAAGGACAAGAGCAGCAGATACCTGGGAACCCCACCACCTGGAGGTTCCCCTCCAAGTCACTCACCACCCTGACTTGGAAATATATCGGCCGTTCCTTCACTGTCGCTGGGGTAACATCCTGGAACTCTCTCCCTAACAGCACAGTGGGTGTACCTACACCACCAGCACTGAACCGGTTCAAGATGGCGGCCCACCACCTTCTCAAGGGGCAATTAGGGATGGGCAATAAAAAGTGCTGCTTGAGTCAGCATTTTGTGAAGGAATATGAAAACTTATGCCAAACCTTTTAACACGAGTGCAGCAGTACCATGTCCAGTTCTGAGCACCACACTTTGGGAAGGATTGGGAAAGGGAACTGGAATGGATCGAAGGATGAGGAATTAGTTACATGGTCCGGCTGGAGGAGCAGTTTTATGCAAAAATTCTTTATTCTCTCGTGCGATGTGGGGCCAGCATTTATTACCCATCCCTAGTTGCCCTTGAGTTGGGGAATTTTCTCAGCCGTTTCAGACGAGCAGTTAAGGACCCACTTTGCTGTGGGTCTGGAGTCACGTGTAGGCCAGACCGAGAAAGGACGGCAGATTTCCTTCCCTAAAGGACGTGAGGGACCCAGATGGGGGGGGGGTTTACATAAGAACTAGGAGCAGGAGTCGGCCATCTGGCCCTTCGAGCCTGCTCTGCCATTCAATGAGATCATGGCTGATCTTTCACTGGAACATACAGTGCAGAAGGAGGCCATTCGGCCCATCGGGTCTGCACTGACCCACTTAAGCCCTCACTGCCACCCTATCCCCGTAACCCCTCCTAACACTTTTGGAATGACAAATAATGATAGTAATGATGACCATGAAACTGAGACAAGCTTTCAATTCTAGATTTGATGAACAGAACTTAAATTCCAAGAGCAGTGAGATCAAACCCCTTCTAAGTGGTAGAAAGAACTGCAATGATAAGACTTCAAAAGAGAATCGGGTAAAAACTTGGAGAAAAGTTTGCAGGGGAGTGGGGGAGTGACACTAACTGCACTGGCCCTTCAAACAGCCGGGCAGGTTTGAAGGGCTGAATGGCCTCCTTCGATTCTGGAACACTCTAGGAATAGTCCTCAAACTCTAGCCATTCAGTCCATGAATATGAAATGTACCGAACTAAGTAATTTATTCAAATTTCCCCAAGTTCATCAATTGTTAGGAGATTGGGAGTGGGGCCAAGCAGGGGTCAAGCCCCACTTGCAGAGTAACGGGAACTTTATGGATCACGAACTATTCGGCACTGGAAAGTCAACTGGGAGCTGCAAACATTTGGGTTTGTAAAGCCAGCTAGGTCCTGAAAGAGGACAAGGGAATACCAAAACTTTAAAGCTACTTAGAACATAGAACAGTACAGCACAGAACAGGCCCTTCGACCCTCGATGTTGTGCCGAGCAATGATCACCCTACTCAAACCCACGTATCCGCCCTATACCCGTAACCCAACAACCCCCCCATTAACCTTATTTTTTAGGACACTAAGGGCAATTTATCACGGTCAATCCACCTAACCTGCACATCTTTGGACTGTGGGAGGAAACTGGAGCACCCGGAGGAAACCCACGCACACACGGGGAGGACGTGCAGACTCTGCACAGACAGTGACCCAGCCGGGAATCGAACCTGGGACCCTGGAGCTGTGAAGCATTTATGCTAACCACCATGCTACCGTGCTGCCCTACTTCTTTGTTCTTTTAGCGGTCCAGCATTTACAGCTCTCGCTAAACTGCCAGATCCGTGACCAGACTGACACCAGCAAGAGTCGGAAGCTGTTTATCTGGTGACCGTCTCGGAAAAGATAAAATTTACACGGTAGCAGATTGGTTGACAGGAATGGCAACAGGCCTTGGATCAATGATACTGGCAAAATAACGAGCGGCGCCCCTCCCCCTCCCCCTCCCCTCCCCTGTCACTCACCCTCAGCAGCTTCTCTTTCTTCTTGCGGACTTCCTCCCATTCGTTGATCAGCCGGCCCCACAGGATCCACGTGTCTTCCTCCAAGTGGCTCAAGTTGCTCGAAGCGGAGGAGCTGGATACAAGCGAGCCGCTGCTGTTCCGTCGCGATCCATTCACAGACCGGAGCGACTTACTATCAGCCTCCAGCAACCTAACAGGAGGTCAGAGGGACATTTACAGCAGGTTTCTGCACGTGCGAGGGGATGTTACTGCTTTGGAAACATGAGGGCGTGCGTCAGACACGGCCTCGCCCGAGAGTCTGACACGCCAGTCACAATGGCCACTCCTTCAATGAGAATGTTCCATCGCATTAACGAAAGCGATCAACGGTCATAAGGAAACCACAATAGTGAAGAACAGGAATAGTAAACAGTCTGTGGATCGTACCCTGTGTTTGTGCCCAATCAGCACAATCCTGTGAGGTTTTGCACGGATGCAGCCAATCCCTAATCAGCTATTTCATGGTTTTACAAGAGGGTGTGTCGTTGGTTAGGCCAGCATTTATTGCCCATCCCTAATTACCCTGGAGAAGGTGGTGGTGAGCCGCCTCCTTGAACCGCTGCAGTCCCCGAGGTGTAGGTACACCCATTGTGCTGTCAGGGAGGAATTTCCAGGATACTGTCCCAGCGACAGTGACGGAACGGCCGATATATTTCCAAGTCAGGGTGGTGAGTGACTTGGAGGGGAACCTCCAGGTGGTGGGGTTCCCAAGTATCAGTTGCCCTTGTCCTTCTAGATGGTAGACATCGTGGGTTTGGAAGGTGCTGCCTACGGAACCTTGGTGCGTTACTGCAGTGCACCTTATAGATGGTGCACACGGCTGTCACTGTTCGACTGTGGTGGAGGGTTTGAGTGTTTGTGGAAGGGGGAGCAATCAAGTGGCTGCTTTGTCCTGAATGGTGTTGAGCTCCGAGAGTGTTGTAGTCATAGAATCTACAGTGCAGAAGGAGGCCATTCGGCCCATCTAATCTGCACCGGCACGTGGAAAGAGCACCCCACCCAAGCTCACGCCACCACCCTATCCCCGTAACCCAAGCTAACCTTTTTGGACACAAAGGGCAATTTAGCATGGCCAATCCACCTAACCTGCACATCTTTGCACTGTTTGAGGAAACCGGAGCACCCGGAGGAAACCCACGCAGACACGGGGAGGATGTGCAGACTCCGCACAGACAGTGACCAAAGCCGGAATGGAACCTGGGACCCCGGAGCTGTTAAGCAACTGTGCTAACCACTGTGCTATCGTGCTGCCTCATCCAGGCAAGTGGAGGGTTTTCCATCACATCCTTGACTTGTGACTTGTAGATGGGGACAGGATGCGTGGGGACACGGAAAAAGTGAGTTACTCACCACAGCATTCCCAGCCTCTGACACTCTCTGGCAGTCACAGTATTAATGTGGCTGGGTCCAGTTCAGTTTCTGTTCAAAGGATGTTAATTGGGGGGATTCAGCGATGGTAATGCCATTGAATGTCAAGGGATGATGGTTAAATTCTCTCTTGTTTAGGTGGTCATTGCCTGGCACTTGTGTGGCGCAAATGTAAGTTGCCACTCGTCAGCCCCAAACCTGGATATTGTCCAGGTCTTGCTGCATTTGGACATGGACTGCTTCATTATCTGAGGAGTCGTGAATGGTGCTGAACATTGTGCAGTCATCCACAAACATTCCCATTTATAACCTTCTGATGGAAGGGAGGTCATTGATGGAGCAGCTGGAGATGGTTAGGCCGAGGACACTACCCTGAGGAACTCCTGCAGTGATGTCCTGGAGCTGAGATTATTGACCTCCAACCACCACAGCCATCTTCCTTTGTGCCGGGTCTGACTCCAACCAGCGGAGAGTTTTCCCCTGATTCCCATTGACTCCAGTTTAGCTCGGGCTCCTTCATGCCACACTCGGTCAAATGCTGCCTTGATGTTAAGGGCAGTCACTCTCACCTCACCTCTGGAGCAGCAAAGGTTTACCAGACTGATTCCTGGGATGGTGGGACTGTCAGATGAGGAGAGACTAAGTCGGTTAGGATTATATTCATTGGAGTTTAGAAGAGTGAGAGGGGATCTCATAGAAACTGACAAAATTTTAACAGGATTAGACATTAGATCAGAAAGAATGTTCGCGATGGTGGGGGAGTCCAGAACTAGGGGTCATAGTTTCAGGATGAGGGGGAAACCTTTTAAGACTGAGGTGAGGAGAACATGTCTTCACCCAGAGAGCGGTGAATCTGTGGAATTCACTCCCACAGAAAGCAGCTGAGGCCAAGACATTGTGGAATTTCAAGAAGGAATTCGTTACAGCTCTTGGAGCTAAAGCGATGAAGGGATATGGGGGGGGGAAGGCGGGATCTGAACTTGATGATCGGCCATGATCATAATGAATGGCCAAGCAGGCTTGAAGGGCTGAATAGCCTCCTCCTGCTGCTTCTATTTTCCATGTTTCTAGGAGTTCAGCTCTTTTTGTCCATGTTTGAACCAAGACTGTAATGAGGTCAGGAGTGGAGGGGCCCTGGCGGAACCCAAATTGAGCGTCCGGAAGCTGGTCATTGCTGCGTAAATGACGCTTGATAGCAGTGTTGATGACCCCTTCCCTCACTTTACTGATGATCGAGAGCAGACTGATGGGGTGGTAATTGACTGGGTTGAATCTGTCCCATTTTTGTGTCCAGGACACACTGCAGTCATTTTTGATATTCCTGGGGAGATACCAGTTTTGTAGCTGTACTGGAACAGCTCAGCTGAAGTGCAACACAGCCATTAAATCACACCCCAAAAGCACAAGGATGACCATGAAACCATTGTAAAAACCCATCTGGCTCACTCATGTCCTTTAGGGAAGGAAATCTGCCGTCCTTACCCGGTCTGGCCTACACGTGACTCCAGACCCACAGCAATGAGGCTGACTCTGAAATGCCTTGCCGAAATAGCCAAGCAAGTCACCCAGTTGTATTCAACCGTTACAAAAACACAAACAAAAGGAATAAAACCGGACACACCACCCGTCATTGGCCCAGACACTGGCAACGACAACGGCAAATCCAGCCCAGCCAATGCTGCAAAATCCTCCTCACTAACATCTGGGGGCTTGTGCCAAAGTTGGGAGAGCTGGCTCACAGACTAGACAAGCAACAGCCTGACAGAGTCACACTCACAGAATCATACCTTACAGACAATGTCCCAGGCACCACCAGCACCATCCCTGGGTCCTGTCTCACCGGCAGGACAGACCCAGCAGAGGTGGCGGCACAGTGGGATACAGTCGGGAGGGAGTTGGCGAGCGAGTCCTCAACATCGACTCTGGACCCCATGAAGCTTCAGGTTAAACATGGGCAAGGAGACCTCCTGCTGATTACCACGTACCGGCCACCATCAGCTGATGAATCAGTTCTCCTCCATGTTGAACACCACTCGGAGGAAGCACTGAGGGTGGTAAGGGTACAGAATATGCTCTGGGTGGGGAACCAAGGGTGGCTCAGTAGTACCACCACAGACCGAGCTGGCCGGGTCCTAAAGGACAATAGCTGCTAGACGGCAACTGCAGCAGGTGGTGAGGGAACCAACAAGAGGGAAAAACATACTTGACCTCATCCTCACCAACCTACTTGCTGCAGATCCCTCTGTCCATGACAGTATCCTTAGAAGTGACCACCGCACAGTCCTTGTGGAGACAAAGTCCCGTCTTCACATTGAGGATACCCTGATGTGTGGCACTACCACCGTGCTAAATGGGAGAGACTTCGAACAGATCAAGCAACTCAAGACTGGGTATCCATGAGGCGCTGTGGGCCATCAGCAGCAGCAGAATTGTATTCGACCACAATCTGCAACCTCATGGCCCAGCATATCCCCCACTCCACCATTACCCCCCAGCCTGGGGATCAACCCTGGGTCAATGAAGAGTGCAGGAGAGCATGGCAGGAACAACAACAGGCATACCGAAAAATGAGGTGTCACCTGGCGTAGCTACAACACAGGACTGCCTGTGCCAAACACCATAAACAGCAAGTAATCGACAGAGCTCAGCGATTCCACAACCAATACATCTAAGCTCTGCAGTCCTGCTGTGAATGGTGGTGGACTATTAACCAACTCACTGGAGGAAGCTCCATAAATATCCCCAACCTCAATGATGGAGGAGCCCAGCACATGTGTGCAAAAGACAAGGCTGAGACATTCGCAACAATCTTCAGCCAGAAGTGCCGAGTGGATGATCCATCTCGGTCTCCTCCGGAGGTCCCCAGCATCACAGATGTCAGTCTTCAGCCAATACAATTCATTCCACGTGCCAAGGGCAGCACGGTAGCATTGCGGATAGCACAATCGCTTCACAGCTCCAGGGTCCCAGGTTCGATTCCCGGCTGGGTCACTGTCTGTGCGGAGTCTGCACGTTCTCCCCTTGTGTGCGTGGGTTTCCTCCGGGTGCTCCGGTTTCCTCCCACAGTCCAAAGATGTGCAGGTTAGGTGGATTGGCCATGATAAATTGCCCTTAGTGTCCAAAATTGCCCTTAGTGTTGGGTGGGGTTACTGGATTATAGAACATAGAACAGTACAGAACAGGCCCTTCGGCCCTCGATGTTGTGCCGAGCAATGATCACCCTACTCAAACCCACGTATCCACCCTATCCCCCCCCCCCCCCCCCCCCCCCCCCCCCCCCCCCCCCCCCCAAAATCTTACTTTTTAGGACACTACGGATTCGATAGTGCCCTGACACTATTCCCGCTAATAGTACTGAAGGCTTGTGCTCCAGAACTTGCTGCCAGGGTCACTCAGCTCCTGACCTCATTACAGCCTTGGTTCAAACATGGGCAAAAGAGCTGAATGCCAGAGGTGAGGTGAGGTGAGAGTGACTGCCATTGACATCAAGGCAGCATTTGACCGAGTGTGGCATCAAGGAGCCCGAGCTAAACTGGAGCCAATGGGAATCCGGGGGAAAACTCGCCGCTGGGCGGAGTCATACCCGGCACAAAGGAAGATGGTTGTGGTGGTTTGAGGTCAATAATCTCAGCTCCAGGACATCACTGCAGGAGTTCCTCAGGGTAGTGTCCTCGGCCTAACCATCTTCAGCTGCTTCATCAATGACCTCCCTTCCATCAGAAGGTCAGAAGTGGGGATGTTTGCGGACGACTGAACATTTTTCACACCATTCGCGACTCCTCAGATAACGAAGCAGCCAATGTCCAAATGCAGCAAGGCCCACAATATCCAGGCTTGGGGCTGACAAGGGGCAAGTTACATTCGCGCCACACAAGTGCCAGGCAATGACCATCTTCTACAGGAGTGGATCAAACCATCGCCCCTTGACATTCAATGGCATTACCATCGCTGAATCCCCCACACTCAACATCCTGGGGGTTACCATTGATCAGAAACTGAACTGGACCCAGCCACATTAATACTGTGGCTACCAGGGCAGGTCAAAGGCTAGGGATCCTATGGTGAGCAATTCACCTTCTGACCCCCTAAAGCCTGTCCACCATCTGCAAGGCACATGTCAGGAGTTTAATGGAATACTCTCCATTTTCCTGGATGAGTGCAGCTCCCACAACACTCAAGAAGCTCAACACCATCCAGGACAAAGCAGCCCTGCTTGATTGCTCCCCTTCCACAAACATTCACTCCCTCCACCACTGACAAACAGAAGCAGCCGTGTGTACCGTCTACAAGATTCACTGCAGCAACTCACCAAGGTTCCTTAGGCAGCACCTTCCAAACCCACGGCCGCTACCATCTAGAAGGACAAGAGCAGCAGATTCCTGGGAATCCCACCACCTGGAGGTTCCCCTCCAAGTCACTCACCACCCTGACTTGGAAATGCATCAGCCATTCCTTCACTGTCGCTGGGGTAACATCCTGGAACTCTCTCCCTAACAGCACAGTGGGTGTACCTACACCTCAGGGACTGCAGCCGTTCAGGAAGGCAGCAGCTCACCACTACCTTCCGAAGGGCAATTAGGGCTGGGCAATGAATGCTGGTCTAACCAATGACGCCCACATCCCATAAATGAATTTTAAAAAGCAGAAGGAGCTGTGTTGAACTTTTACTAACCACCAGCCTGACCTCAGCCGGAGGATCATGTACATATCTGGGCGCCGTGCTTTTTTAAAAATTCATTTGTGGGATGTTGTGGGCGTCGCTGGATTTTATTTTAAACATAGTAGGTTGTGATGATCTGGAATGAACGGCCTGGAAGCGAAGTGGAAGCAAATTCAATAAGTACGTTCAAATAGAAAGGGCCAGATTTGCAGCGATGTGGGAAATTGGATGTGTAGGGGTTAGGTGGGGTTAGAGATCGGTGGGGTGGGGTTCAATTTCAGAGGGTCGGTGCAGACTCGATGGGCCAAATGGCATCCTTCTGCAATGTAGGAATTTTATGATTCCCTGGTTAGCTTTCAGCAAGGCAGCAAGGCAAGCACGATGGCCTGAATGGCCTCCATCCCTATGCTGTATGATTCTAAGGTTCCCATCTTGCAAATATTCAATTTTTCCCACATAAATTGAGGTCACCAAAACATAGAATTTACAGCGCAGAAAGAGGCCATTCGGCCCATCGAATCTGCACCGGCCCTTGGATAGAGCACCCTACGAAAGCCCACGCTTCCACCCTATCCCCGTAACCCCACCTAACCTTTTTGAACACTAAGGGCCAATTCATCATAGCCTTAAATTGAGGGGTAATAGATATAGGACAGAGGTCAGAGGTGGGTTTTTTACGCAAAGAGTGGTGAGGCCGTGGAATGCCCTACCTGCAACAGTAGTGAACTCGCCAACATTGAGGGCATTTAAAAGTTTATTGGATAAGCATATGGATGATAAGGGCATAGTGTAAGTTAGATGGCCTTTAGTTATTTTCCATGTCGGTGCAACATCGAGGGCCGAAGGGCCTGTACTGCGCTGTATTGTTCTATGTTCTATGTTCACCATGGCCAATCCCCCTAACCTGCACGTCTTTGGACTGTGGGAGGAAACCGGAGCACCCGGAGGAAACCCACGCACACACGGGGAGAAGGTGCAGACTCCGCACAGACAGTGACCCAAGCCGGGAATCGAACCTGGGACCCTGGAGCTGAGAAGCAACAGTGCTAACCACTGCGCTACCGTGCTGCCCCAGGTATTTAAATTGATTATAAAGCTGAAGGCCTGGTTCCCCCTCCTGATCTTCTGATTCACAGAAGGTAGACGAGATTCCTTCCCATCAACGTTTCTCATCTTTACTCAGAACAAAGCTTCGTATCGGTTTCCTTCAAACGGAATAACCCAGATACGTCATCAACAGGAAGTAGTCAATATTCAGCACTGACCATTCAGCTGTGAAGCAATAAAGCAGCTGGCGCTTAGTGAACATATCTCAGCTGATAGCATGGGAAGAATGGTTATGCGGTAAACCCAACTTTGCAGTAAACGTGAACTTGCCCACTCTCTCAGGAAAGCTGCATTGTTTTTTTAATGGGAAGAGGTTGCAGAACCTGGGAGATGCAGAGGGATCTGGGTGTCCTGGTACGTGAATCACAAAAAGTTAGTTTGCAGGTACAGCAAGTGGTTAGGAAGGGAAATGGAATGTTGAATGTTTAATTAAACAGTCTTAATTCATTAATTATTCCCTGTTTTCTTATCAAGAACAGTCTTGATCAGAAATGATGATTCAAAGCCACAGGTTTGACCAAATAGTGAGCCCAGCTTTGTTCTAATTCAGAACACAGCCCTGGTTGAATTGCAGGGTTGGCTGGGGCAATGCTATAACGTCACCACCTTGCGTTCGACCACATACAACCCTCCCTCACCTGTTTTGCTCCTCCAACTTTGCCAGTAGTTCCAGCTCATCTGGACTGAGGTTATCAGAAGAGGAGGAATCTGGGCTGACAGCAGGGCTCGCCATGGGAACGAGGCTGTTCAGTGTTAGGGTCTTCATCCATCAGAAGGTAAAGCACTGGATGCCGGCAAAACTTCTATTATCTGGGAGAGAGGGAGAAGAGAGAGAGAATAATTTTGGCAACCGTCAGTCAAGGTTCAAACAGTTTGCACCAAAGAGATAAACCCCACGCCAAAACAAAACTCCACGCCAAACTCCACAGTGGTTAGAACTGTTGCCAAAACGAAACCCCACGCCAAAACTAAACCCCACGCCAAAACTAAACCCCACGCCAAAACTAATCCCCACGCCAAAACTAATCCCCACGCCAAAACTAATCCCCACGCCAAAACTAAACCCCACTCCAAAACTAAACTAAACCCCACGGCAAAACTAATCCCCACGCCAAAACTAATCCCCACGCCAAAACTAATCCCCACGCCAAAACTAAACCCCACGCCAAAACTAATCCCCACGCCAAAACTAATCCCCACGCCAAAACTAAACCCCACGCCAAAACTAAACCCCACGCCAAAACTAAACCCCACGCCAAAACTAATCCCCACGCCAAAACTAATCCCCACGCCAAAACTAAACTAAACCCCACGGCAAAACTAAACCCCACGCCAAAACTAAACTAAACCCCACGGCAAAACTAATCCCCACGCCAAAACTAAACCCCACGCCAAAACTAAACCCCACGCCAAAACTAAACCCCACGCCAAAACTAAACCCCACGCCAAAACTAAACTAAACCCCACGGCAAAACTAAACCCCACGCCAAAACTAAACCCCACGCCAAAACTAAACCCCACGCCAAAACTAAACCCACGCCAAAACTAAACCCCACGCCAAAACTAAACCCCACGCCAAAACTAAACCCAACGCCAAAACTAAACCCCACGCCAAAACTAAACCCCACGCCAAAACTAATCCCCACGCCAAAACTAATCCCCACGCCAAAACTAAACCCCACGCCAAAACTAAACCCCACGCCAAAACTAAACCCCACGCCAAAACTAATCCCCACGCCAAAACTAATCCCCACGCCAAAACTAAACTAAACCCCACGGCAAAACTAAACCCCACGCCAAAACTAAACTAAACCCCACGGCAAAACTAATCCCCACGCCAAAACTAAACCCCACGCCAAAACTAAACCCCACGCCAAAACTAAACCCCACGCCAAAACTAAACCCCACGCCAAAACTAAACTAAACCCCACGGCAAAAACTAAACCCCACGCCAAAACTAAACCCCACGCCAAAACTAAACCCCACGCCAAAACTAAACCCCACGCCAAAACTAAACCCCACGCCAAAACTAAACCCCACGCCAAAACTAAACCCCACGCCAAAACTAAACCCCACGCCAAAACTAAACCCAACGCCAAAACTAAACCCCACGCCAAAACTAAACCCCACGCCAAAACTAAACCCCACGCCAAAACTAAACCCCACGCCAAAACTAAACTAAACCCCACGCCAAAACTAAACCCCACGGCAAAACTAAACTAAACCCCACGGCAAAACTAAACTAAACCCACGGCAAAACTAAACCGCACGCCAAAACTAATCCCCACGCCAAAACTAAACCCCACGCCAAAACTAAACCCCACGCCAAAACTAAACCCCACGCCAAAACTAAACTAAACCCCACGCCAAAACTAAACTAAACCCACGGCAAAACTAAACCCCACGCCAAATCTAATCCCCACGCCAAAACTAAACCCCACGCCAAAACTAAACCCCACGCCAAAACTAAACTCCACACCAAAACTAAACTAAACCCCACGCCAAAACTAAACTCCACACCAAAACTAAACTAAACCCCACGCCAAAACTAAACTCCACGCCAAAACTAAACCCCACGCCAAAACTAAACCCCACGCCAAAACTAAACCCCACGCCAAAACTAAACCCCACGCCAAAACTAAACCCCACGCCAAAAATAAACCCCACGCCAAAACTAAACCCCACGCCAAAACTAAACCCCACGCCAAAACTAAACCCCACGCCAAAACTAAACCCCACGCCAAAACTAAACCCCACGCCAAAACTAAACCCCACGCCAAAACTAAACCCCACGCCAAAACTAAACCCCACGCCAAAACTAAACCCCACGCCAAAACTAAACCCCACGCCAAAACTAAACCCCACGCCAAAACTAAACCCCACGCCAAAACTAAACTAAACCCCACGCCAAAACTAAACCCCACGCCAAAACTAAACTAAACCCCACGCCAAAACTAAACCCCACACCAAAACTAATCCCCACGGCAAAACTAAACCCCACGGCAAAACTAAACCCCACGCCAAAACTAAACCCCACGCCAAAACTAAACTAAACCCCAAGGCAAAACTAAACCCCACGCCAAAACTAAACCCCACGCCAAAACTAAACCCCACGCCAAAACTAAACCCCACACCAAAACTAAACTAAACCCCACGGCAAAACTAAACCCCACGGCAAAACTAAACCCCACGCCAAAACTAAACCCCACGCCAAAACTAAACCCCACGCCAAAACTAAACCCCACGCCAAAACTAATCCCCACGCCAAAACTAAACCCCACGCCAAAACTAAACCCCACGCCAAAACTAAACTAAACCCCACGCCAAAACTAATCTAAACCCCACGCCAAAATTAATCCCCACGCCAAAACTAAACCCCACGCCAAAACTAAACCCCACGCCAAAACTAAACCCCACGCCAAAACTAAACCCCACGCCAAAACTAAACTAAACCCCACGGCAAAACTAAACCCCACGGCAAAACTAAACCCCACGCCAAAACTAAACTAAACCCCACGCCAAAACTAAACCCCACGGCAAAACTAATCCCCACGCCAAAACTAATCCCCACGCCAAAACTAAACCCCACGCCAAAACTAAACCCCACGCCAAAACTAAACCCCACGCCAAAACTAAACCCCACGCCAAAACTAAACCCCACGCCAAAACTAAACCCCACGCCAAAACTAAACCCCACGCCAAAACTAAACTAAAACCCACGCCAAAACTAAACTAAACCCCACACCAAAACTAATCCCCACGCCAAAACTAAACTCCACACCAAAACTAAACCCCACGCCAAAACTAAACCCCACGCCAAAACTAAACTAAACCCCACGCCAAAACTAAACTCCACACCAAAACTAAACCCCACGCCAAAACTAAACCCCACGCCAAAACTAAACCCCACGCCAAAACTAAACCCCACGCCAAAACTAAACCCCACGCCAAAACTAAACCCCACGCCAAAACTAAACCCCACGCCAAAACTAAACCCCACGCCAAAACTAAACTAAAACCCACGCCAAAACTAAACTAAACCCCACACCAAAACTAATCCCCACGCCAAAACTAAACTCCACACCAAAACTAAACCCCACGCCAAAACTAAACCCCACGCCAAAACTAAACTAAACCCCACGCCAAAACTAAACTCCACACCAAAACTAAACCCCACGCCAAAACTAAACTAATCCCCACGCCAAAACTAAACTAAACCCCACGCCAAAACTAAACTAAACCCCACACCAAAACTAATCCCCACGCCAAAACTAAACTCCACTCCAAAACTAAACCCCACGCCAAAACTAAACCCCACGCCAAAACTAAACCCCACGCCAAAACTAAACCCCACGCCAAAACTAAACCCCACGCCAAAACTAAACTCCACACCAAAACTAAACCCCACGCCAAAACTAAACCCCACGCCAAAACTAAACCCCACACCAAAACTAAACCCCACGCCAAAACTAAACTCCACACCAAAACTAAACCCCACGCCAAAACTAAACCCCACGCCAAAACTAAACCCCACGCCAAAACTAAACCCCACGCCAAAACTAAACCCCACGCCAAAACTAAACCCCACGCCAAACTAAACCCCACGCCAAAACTAAACCCCACGCCAAAACTAAACTAAACCCACGCCAAAACTAAACTAAACCCCACGCCAAAACTAAACCCCACGCCAAAACTAAACCCCACGCCAAAACTAAACCCCACGCCAAAACTAAACCCCACGCCAAAACTAAACTAAACCCCACGGCAAAACTAAACCCCACGGCAAAACTAAACCCCACGCCAAAACTAAACTAAACCCCACGCCAAAACTAAACCCCACGGCAAAACTAATCCCCACGCCAAAACTAATCCCCACGCCAAACTAAACCCCACGCCAAAACTAAACCCCACGCCAAAACTAAACCCCACGCCAAAACTAAACCCCACGCCAAAACTAAACCCCACGCCAAAACTAAACCCCACGCCAAAACTAAACCCCACGCCAAAACTAAACTAAAACCCACGCCAAAACTAAACTAAACTCCACACCAAAACTAAACCCCACGCCAAAACTAAACCCCACGCCAAAACTAAACTAAACCCCACGCCAAAACTAAACTCCACACCAAAACTAAACCCCACGCCAAAACTAAACTAATCCCCACGCCAAAACTAAACTAAACCCCACGCCAAAACTAAACTAAACCCCACACCAAAACTAATCCCCACGCCAAAACTAAACTCCACACCAAAACTAAACCCCACGCCAAAACTAACCCCACGCCAAAACTAAACCCCACGCCAAAACTAAACTCCACACCAAAACTAAACCCCACGCCAAAACTAAACCCCACGCCAAAACTAAACCCCACGCCAAAACTAAACCCCACACCAAAACTAAACCCCACGCCAAAACTAAACTCCACACCAAAACTAAACCCCACGCCAAAACTAAACCCCACGCCAAAACTAAACTCCACGCCAAAACTAAACCCCACGCCAAAACTAACCCCACGCCAAAACTAAACCCACGCCAAAACTAAACCCCACGCCAAAACTAAACTAAACCCCACGCCAAAACTAAACTAAACCCCACGCCAAAACTAAACCCCACGCCAAAACTAAACCCCACGCCAAAACTAAACCCCACGCCAAAACTAAACCCCACGCCAAAACTAAACCCCACGCCAAAACTAAACCCCACGCCAAAACTAAACCCCACGGCAAAACTAAACCCCACGCCAAAACTAATCCCCACGCCAAAACTAAACCCCACGCCAAAACTAAACCCCACGCCAAAACTAAACCCCACGCCAAAACTAAACCCTACGCCAAAACTAAACCCCACGCCAAAACTAAACTAAACCCCACGCCAAAACTAAACCCCACGGCAAAACTAAACCCCACGCCAAAACTAATCCCCACGCCAAAACTAAACCCCACGCCAAAACTAAACCCCACGCCAAAACTAAACCCCACGCCAAAACTAAACCCCACGCCAAAACTAAACTAAACCCCACACCAAAACTAAACCCCACGCCAAAACTAATCCCCACGCCAAAACTAAACCCCACGCCAAAACTAAACTAAACCCCACGCCAAAACTAAACTAAACCCCACGCCAAAACTAAACCCCACGCCAAAACTAAACTAGACCCCACGCCAAAACTAAACACCACGCCAAAACTAAACCCCACGCCAAAACTAAACTAAACCCCACGCCAAAACTAAACCCCACGCCAAAACTAAACTAAACCCCACGCCAAAACTAAACCCCACGCCAAAACTAAACTAGACCCCACGCCAAAACTAAACACCACGCCAAAACTAAACCCCACGCCAAAACTAAACTAAACCCCACGCCAAAACTAAACCCCACGCCAAAACTAAACCCCACGCCAAAACTAAACCCCACGCCAAAACTAAACCCCACGCCAAAACTAAACCCCACGGCAAAATTACTCCAGTTAACAAATCTCTCTCCTCAAATACACCAGGCAAATAGAAAACCATATTCATATAGTGCCTTGATTCCCCCCCACGACTCCAAAGTGCTTTACATCCATTGACTATGCTTCACAAGTGTTCCAGGTTGAAATATTGGCTCCAGACTCGGCTACCCTTCTCTGAATGGGTTCTTGCCCGTCCATCGCAGCCTCAGCATAACGTCTCACCCTGAAAGGCAGCACCTCTGACTGTGCAACTTCAGCCTCATATTCCCTAATCCATGATCAAGAAAAATTTCCCCAGAATTGGCAGCGTTATTAGTATTGCTCGATGCCAAAATACGTGGACTTAAAAACAGCAATGCAAGTTTAATCTGTTAAATTTTGGTCACTTGGAAACCAGCCATGCTTTCAGGTAAGGTAATCAAACACAGGTCTTTAAAGACAGTTAACATTGCCCTTACTTTTACTGAAGACCATAAGACATAGGAGCAGAATGAGGCCACTCGGCCCATCGAGTCTGCTCCGCCATTCAATCATGGTTGATATTTTCTCATCCCCATTCTCCTGCCTTCTCCCCATAATCCCTGATCCCTTATTAATCAAAAATCTATCTATCTCTGTCTTAAAGACACTCAGTGATTTGGCCTCCACAGCCTTCTGCAGCAAAGATTCACCACCCTCTGGCTGAAGAAATTCCTCCTCGTCTCTGTTTTAAAGGATCGTCCCTTTAGTCTGAGATTGTGTCCTCTGCATCTAGGTTTTCCTACAAGTGGAAACATCCTCTCCACGTCCACTCTATCCAGGCCTCGCAGTATCCTGTAAGTTTCAATAAGATCCCCCCTCATCCTTCTAAACTCCAACGAGTACAGACCCAGAGTCCTCAACCGTTCCTCATACGACAAGCTCTTCATTCTAGGGATCATTCTTGTGAACCTCCTCTGGACCCTTTCAAAGGCCAGCACATTCTCCCTTAGATACGGCACCCAAAACTGCTCCCAACACTCCAAATGGGGTCTGATCAGAGCCGCACTTTGATTGATTAAAATCAAGAATCTACAGGAAGACTGTAGCTACTCAACAGCTAGCTCACAGCGAGGGAGCCCCATTAGTTTGAGAGCAGCTACATTTAAAACAAAACACCTTACGCCACATTTACAGAATTAAGTGCCAACCTTCAGGGCTCTTCTGCAAACATCGAACTATCCATTTCCCATGTACTCAGCACCCTGTATCAACTGGGGAGTAAAATAATTTTAAATCTGTCATAACAAGCGCAAAGTGAACCGATTTTAAATATTAATGCACTTAAGCTTGCAGCTTTCAAAGAATAAAGTGCTGGACATTTTTCAGCACTTCCAGTGCCAGAGACGTACAGTCTTGCAATCAGGAGTACATGCAATATTGATGTCGTCTCGTCTATCTGCATTAACGAGGCACTGTTTGAGGGATTATTTTTGGTACTTGCAATTTTTCTTTTTGCCGAGGTTACACCTGGTCATGTTTCCAGCCCTGATTGATTGTGCTCTAGTTGGCAGGAGAGCAGAAACTCTGTCTGAACCGAAGAGCAAAGGGACAGAACGGCATCAAAACGGCTCAGGGAATATTGGCTCGGCTCTCTGTATTGGGCTGTGTATTGGGCTGTGATACATGGTGCTAGACTGATGAGTCACTGCACAAAGCTGTGATGGTTCCCATCGAGAATCTGCAAGTTGTCCTTAACAACATACTTGTGGTGAAGGTGTAAATCAGATTCAGTACAATGATACTGGGCTCGAATATGAGAGTAGGTTGTGTAGCACGGTAGCACAGTGGCTAGCACAGTTGCTTCACAGCTCCTGGGTCCCAGGTTCGATTCCCGGCTTGGGTCACTCTCTGTGCAGAGTCTGCACGTTCTCCCCGTGTCTGCGTGGGTTTCCTCCGGGTGCTCTGGTTTCCTCCCGCAGTTCAAAGATGTGCAGGTTAGGGGGATTGGCCATGATAAACTGCCCTTAGTGTCTAAAAGGTTGAGTGGGGTTACTGGGTTACAGGGATGGGGTGGAGGCGTGGGCTTAAGTGGTGCTCTTTCCAAGGGCCGGTGCAGACTCAATGGGCCGAATGGCCACTTTCTGCACTGTAAATTCTATGATTCTATGAACTGCGCAGAGGGGTGGTACGGGTTGTGATTTAATCAAGACGTAGAACAGTACCAGCACAGAACAGGTCCTTCGGCCCTCGATGTTGTGCCGAGCTTTGTCCGAAACCAAGATCAAGCTATCCCACTCCCTGTCATTCTGGTGTGCTCCATGTGCCTATCCAATAACCACTTGAAAGTTCCTAAAGTGTCCGACTCCACTATCATAGCAGGCAGTCCATTCCACACCCTAACCACTCTGTGAGTAAAGAACCTACCTCGGATATCCCTCCTATATCTCCCACCCTGAATCTTATAGTTATGCCCCTTTATAACAGCTACATCCACCCGAGGAAATAGTCTCTGAACGTCCACTCTATCTATCCCCCTCATCATCTTATAAACCTCTATTAAGTCGCCTCTCATCCTCCTCTGCTCTAAGGGGAAAAGCCCTAGCTCTCTCAACCTTTGCTCATAAGACCTACCCTCCAATTCAGGCAGCATCCTGGTAAATCTCCTTTGCACCCTTTCCAATGCTTCCACATCCTTCCTGTAATGAGGTGACCAGAACTGCGCACAATACTCCAAATGTGGTCTCACCAGGGTCCTGTACAGTTGCAGCATAACCTCGCGGCTCTTAAACTCAATCCCCCTGTTAATAAACGCTAACACACTATAGGCCTTCTTCACGGCTCTATCCACTTCTCGTACCAGCCTCCCCGAGCAGGCGCCGGAATGTGGCGACTAGGGGCTTTTCACAGTAACTTCATTGAAGCCTACTCGTGACAATAAGCGATTTCAATTTTTGACTTGAGTGGCAACCTTCAGAGATCTGTGGACATGGACCCCAAGATCTCTCTGTTCCTCCACATTCCTCAGAACCCTGCCACTGACCCGGTCATTCGCATTCAAATTTTTTCTACCAAAATGAATCACCTCGCACTTATCAGGGTTCAACTCCATCTTGATAAGAGGCAGTCGGTGGGGCAGAATAGTGAAATGGTTTCCTCTGCTGAGGACACTTTAAAATTCTAGCAGTCAGGAGTGAGATCAGGACCGTCACCCCATGGTAGCATTGTGGTTAGCATAAATGCTTCACAGCTCCAGGGTCCCAGGTTCGATTCCCGGCTGGGTCACTGTCTGTGCGGAGTCTGCACGTTCTCCCCATGTGTGCGTGGGTTTCCTCCGGGTGCTCCGGTTTCCTCCCACAGTCCAAAGATGTGCGGGTTAGGTGGATTGGCCACGCTAAATTGCCCGTAGTGTCCTAAAAAGTAAGGTTAAGGGGGGGGGTTGTTGGGTTACGGGTATAGGGTGGATACGTGGGTTTGAGTAGGGTGATCATTGCTCGGCACAACATCGAGGGCCGTAGGGCCTGTTCTGTGCTGTACTGTTCTATGTTCTAAATGTTGCCCGAGAAGGGGGACCGGCTCCTCCATAAAGCTGTAGATTCTGAAGCCAGTGATTATTAGAATGGTAACAACACCCCCCCCCCCCCCCCCCCCCCCCCGTGTGAAGAACTGGTATTGGGAGTCAAAGGAGAAAGCAGCCCTGATCTACTGGAATACTCACATAAGCTCGGGGTGAGACTGAGGGAGGGAGGGGGTGAATAGCCGACATTTTGATAATGTCCTGGAATCTGCATCAATCGTGTTTGAAGCAATTCCTTGTCCAACGGCAGCTGAAATCCCACAGGGGAACATGCCCCATTCGCTCAGGAGTGTTTCAACGAGGGGCATTCAGGTGAATGAGGGGGATTGGAAATAGAGCCTTTGTTAACTGTGCCGTTCCCAGAAACTCCGGTCACAAGACAGGTCACCTTCGTTCATCCCCGAAAGGGTTTAAAACGCATTATGGAAAATGAAACCGGCAATAGGTCTGCAAACTGATCCTTCGCCAGTCCTTCACATTAAATATTCACATTCCATTGTTGTACAAGTCAGGTGGGAAAGCAATAGTTTGCACACAATGCGTCGGGAATAGGTCCTCCTGGCTTGAACACAAGTGGGCTAAACAATTGGTTTGTAACGCAGAACAATGGCAGCAGCTTCCGTACCAGCCTCCTCGAACAGGCGCCGGAATGTGGCAACTAGGGGCTTTTCACAGCAACTTCATTGAAGCCTACTCGTGACAATAAAGCGATTATATTAAATATGGACAACACACAGGACTCGGTTAATGGAAACCAGTGTAAGAAGCCTGGCTGGGATCAACAGCCTCTGCTTTATCTCATGTATTTGGCGCATCCTCACTTCATGTGGAATGTTCTTTGGCAGCACCTTATATTAATCTTCGTGTGAAGGCTGGAACAGTGCGTCCTTTGGGTTGTTCTAAAAGAATGCGATGCACTTACTCCCATCAAAACCAGCGGCAGAATTCAGTGCGGTGGAAAGAGCGATGCACATTCCGACAGCACTATCGAGGGCCGGTAGAACTCTCAAAATACTTTTCTCAGCCGGTGAAGGGTTTTCAAGGGCACTGTTACAATGTAGGAAACACGCCAGTCGTGCTGAACGCACCAACGTAATCGTCAGCAGCCCTCTCCAAAGCATCCACATCCTTCCTATAATGAGGCGACCAGAACTGGACACATTATTCCAAGTGTGGTCTAACAAGGGTTTTATAAAGCTGCAGCAAAACCTCGCTGCTCTTAAACTCAATCCCCCTGTTAATGAAAGCCAACACACCATACGCCTTAACAACCCTGTCAACCTGGGTGGCAACTTTGAGGGATCTATGTACGTGGACCCCAAGATCCCTCTGTTCCTCCACACTTCCAAGAATCCTGCCTTTAACCCTGTATTCAGCAATCAAATTCGACCTTCCAAAATGAATCACTTCACATTTATCAAGGTTGAACTCCACCAGCCACTTCTCAGCCCTGCTCTGCATCCTGTCAATGTCCTGTTGTAACCTGCAACAACCCTCAACACTAGCTGCAACTCCACCAACTTTGTGTCATCGGCAAACTTACTAACCCTCCCTTCCACTTCCTCATCCAAGTCATTTATAAAAACCACAAAGAGCTGAGGTCCCAGAACCCATCCTTGCAGGACACCACTGGTCACCGACCTCCAGGCGGAATACTTTCCATCCGCTACCACTCGCTGTCTTCTTTCAGCCAGCCAATTCTATATCCAGACAGCCAAATTTCCCTGTATCCCATGCCCCCTAACTTTCTGAATGAGCCTACCATGGGGAACCTTATCAAATGCCTTACTGAAATCCATATACATCACATCCACTGCCCGACCTTCATCAATGTGTCTCATCACATCCTCAAAGAATTCAATGAGGCTTGTGAGGCATGACCTGCCCCTCACAAAGCCATGCTGACTATCTTCAATCAAACAATGTTTTTCTAAATAATCATAAATCTTATCTCTTAGAATCCTTTCCAACATTTTGCTCATCATAGACGTAAGACTGATGGGTCTGTAATTCCCAGGGATTTCCCTATTCCCTTTCTTGAATAGGGGAACAACATTCGCCTCCCTCCAATCATCCGGTACTACTCCAGTGGAGAGTGAGGACGCAAAGATCATCGCCAACGGCGCAGCAATCTCCTCCCTCGCGTCCCATAGTAACCTTGGCGATATCCCATCAGGCCCAGGGGACGTATCTATCCTGATGCTTTTCAAAATTTCCAGCACATCCTCCTTCGTAATATCAACCTGTTTGAGTCTATTAACCTGGTTCACACTGTTCACTGTCCAGTGAATACTGAAGCAAAATATTCAGTTAGGGCCTTCCCCATCTCCTCAGACTCTAGGCACAAGTTCCCTCCACTATCCCTGATCGGCCCTACTCTCACTCTGATCATCCTCTTATTTCTCACATAAGTGTTGAATGCCTTGGGGGTTTTCCCTAATCCTTCCCGCCAGGCCTTTCTCATGCCCCCTTCTAGCTCTCCTCAGTCCATTTTTTGAGTTCCTTCCTGGCTGCCTTGTAACCCTGTAATATTTAACAAGATCCCAATTTGGTTTCGACATCGTTTGTTCGAGGCCGTAAATCAGCAAAGAGTTAGAAAGAAAAGATCAATACTGGTGGCGTTGGTATCTAATCGAATGTCAGTCTGTTTGAGCTTGCTGCAATGTCCTCTGGTCACCTGCTTTCACAGCGTGATCATCTAAGCTGTGAATCCAGGGCAGGCCTGGCGCAGCGTGACAGTGTTGGAGGTTTCACCCTCGGACAATACAGCACCAGCCAACATCACCAATACCAGGTGGGTATAGGTCGGGGTTTCACTCTCGGACAATACAGCACCAGCCAACATCACCAATACCAGGTGGGTATAGGTCGGGGTTTCACCCTCGGACAATACAGCACCAGCCAACATCACCAATACCAGGTGGGTATAGGTCGGGGTTTCACCCTCGGACAATACAGCACCAGCCAACATCACCAATACCAGGTGGGTATAGGTCGGGGTTTCACCCTCGGACAATACAGCACCAGCCAACATCACCAATACCAGGTGGGGTATAGGTCGGGTGACAGATGATAAAGTTAAAAATCGGAAACAGGAGTCCAGTTTGCCTCATCGCTGCCCACTTTCAGTTCCAGCACAGACGGATTAAGGCAGGCGAAAATCTGTTCTTCGGGGGGGCGATAAATCCTTTGTAGAGAAAATCACAGAATAGTACAGTGCAGAATAGGCCCTTCGGCCCATCGAGTCTGCACTAACACATGAGAAACACCTGTCCTGCCGACCCAATCCCATTTGCCAGCATTTGGCCCAGAGCCTGGAATGTTGCGATGGGCCAAGTGCTGATCCGGGTACTTGGCAACCCACCTCTGAGGTAACCCCCCCCCCCCCCCCCCCCCCAGGCAGTGCATTCCAGACCCTCTCCCCCCCTCCCAGGCAGCGCAT
This sequence comes from Scyliorhinus canicula, assembly GCF_902713615.1. Taxonomy (NCBI): domain Eukaryota; kingdom Metazoa; phylum Chordata; class Chondrichthyes; order Carcharhiniformes; family Scyliorhinidae; genus Scyliorhinus; species Scyliorhinus canicula. Next base: position 25,601,745 of record NC_052170.1, on the reverse strand, counting down.
TCCAGACCCTCTCCCCCCCCCCCCTCCCAGGCAGCGCATTCCAGACCCTCTCCTCCCCTCCCCTCCCAGGCAGCGCATTCCAGACCCTCTCCCCCCCTCCCAGGCAGCGCATTCCAGACCCTCTCCCCCCTCCCAGGCAGCGCATTCCAGACCCTCTCCCCCCCCCTCCCAGGCAGCGCATTCCAGACCCTCACCCCCCCTCCCAGGCAGCGCATTCCAGACCCTCTCCCCCCCCTCCCAGGCAGCGCATTCCAGACCCTCTCCCCCCCCCCCCCTCCCAGGCAGCGCATTCCAGACCCTCTCCCCCCTCCTAGGCAGCACATTCCAGACCCTCTCTCCCCCCCCTCCCAGGCAGTGCATTCCAGACCCTCTCCCCCCTCCCAAGCAGCGCATTCCAGACCCTCTCCCCCCCCCCCCCTCCCAGGCAGCGCATTCCAGACCCTCTCCCCCCCTCCTAGGCAGCACATTCCAGACCCTCTCTCCCCCCCCTCCCAGGCAGCGCATTCCAGACCCTCTCCCCCCCCTCCCAGGCAGCGCATTCCAGACCCCCCCCCCTCCCAGGCAGCGCATTCCAGACCCTATCCCCCCCTCCCAGGCAGTGCATTCCAGACCCTCACCCCCCCTGCCCCCCCTCCCAGGCAGCGCATTACAGACCCTCACCCCCCCTCCCAGGCAGCGCATTCCAGACCCTCACCCCTCTCTGGGTAAAAAACAATTTCCTCAAACCCCCTAAACATCCCACCCCTCACCTTGAACTTGTGTCCCCCTCAGATCCGACCCTTCAACTAAGGGGAACAGCTGCTCCCTACCCACCCTGTCTGTGCCCCTCAGAATCTTGTCCACCTCGATCAGGCCGCCCCTCAGTCTTCTCTGCTCCAGTGAAAACAGCCCAACCCTATCTAACCCCTCTTCATAACGTTCCATCACAGGCACCATCCTGGTGAATCCCCTCTGCACCCCCTCCAGCGCAATCACATCCTTCCTATAATGTGGGGACCAGAATTACACCCAGTGCTCCAGCTGTGGCCGCACCAAAGTTCTCCAACTCCAACATGGCCTCCCTGCTTTTGTAACCTGAGCCTCGATTGATAAAGGCAAGTGTCCCAAATGCCTTTTTTCCCTCCCTATTAACCTGCCCTTCCGCCTTCAGAGATCCATGGGCAAACACGCCAAGGTCCTTTTGTTCCTCGGACTTCCCAGTGTCAGACCGTTCACTGAATACTTCCTCGTCACATTACTCCTTCCAAAGGAGACACTTTTCAAAGTTGTCAAAGACTTTAACAAGGTTTCTATTTACATGGGTGTCCCAGGTCACAGGAAATGTGGCAGATGTAAGGAAGTGAGACGGTTTGAATCCAGAAGGCAAGTACCTTTACAACGTTGCTTACGGGCCAAGAGCTTGGAATATTACCTCCAGGCCCCGCAACCAAATCTGTAAGCTCCCTCTCACCCTTCCCTCTCCCCCCCACTCTGCACTACCTGACCCCACAGATAGTTCCACAATCCCCCTCCTACACTCCAACACAGACGCACTTATCCATCTCCTCCCCCCCCCCCCCCCCCCCCCCCCCCATTACCAACAGCCCCATTTGGCTGCTGACCCCCAGAAACTCCAATCCCCAAATTCCTCCCCCCACCCCCGGCAATCACCTCACACCATGCTCGATCGCCTTCTTCTCTCTCTCTCTCCCCCCCCCCCCCCCCCCCCCAAAGCAAAGCGTTCCTGGGCTGTGGTCTCCTCTGGAGGCTTGCACACTCTCGGCACACAGCCGAGCTCATCAATCCAGCCACACTCTCAAGGAGGAAAGCATTCGGACCGTGTTTCCCGCAGGCCAGGCCTCTTGCTTTCCCACCCTCTCCCCATGTGTCCAGTGGGCCAAGGCCCAAAATGCGTGGCTGTGTCATTATCATTAAAGACAACACAGAAAGCAGGGAAGTGTTCCGACCAACATTCCTCCTTCCACCTGCACGCATCAAAAACACATTAACTGCTCAAAGAACAAAGGAAAGTACAGCACAGGAACAGGCCCTTCGGCCCTCCAAGCCTGTGCCGACCATGCTGCCCGTCTAAACTAAAATCTTCTACACTTCCGGGGTCCGTATCCCTCTATTCCCATCCTACTCATGTATTTCTCAAGATGCCCCTTAAACGTCACTATCGTCCCTGCTTCCACCACCTCCTCTGGCAGCGAGTTCCAGGCACCCACTACCCTCTGTGTAAAAAAACTTGCTTCGTACATCTCCTCTCAATCTTGCCCCTCACACCTTAAACTAATTAATCCCTCTACCCTGGGAAAAAGCCTCTGACTATGAGCCTCTGACACTCTGTCTATGCCCCTCATAATTTTGTAGACCTCTATCTGGTCGCCCCTCAACCTCCGTCGTTCCAGTGAGAACAAACCGAGTTTATTCAACCTCTCCTCAGAGCTAATGCATCTCATCTAAACTACAATTACAGTGCTTTGCAATTATTCGTCAGGGATGAAAGACAGTTTGGAAACGTGATGATGACAGACAGAAGTCCCAGTCTGTCTGTGGGAACCTGGCAGTGTTTTCAGATGTTACTGACAAGGGATATCTTCGCGGATAGACACAAACGCAGTGAAGATTCTGCGATCCAGTATCTGTTAATGGTAAGTGAGCAGGCATTTAAAACACTCTTTAGCTCAGGGAGGGAATCCGATAACATTTTTGAAAGAAAACACAAGAACAAATCTCAGTTCGATCAATATTTCAGCCCTTCGACTGAATATATTCCCAGAGAAAGACAAATCAATGCACTCAGTGTTGATGTACTGAAACCTAGGAAACAGCGCAGTGGTATGAAACCGCCGAGGGGGACTCTGGCTTGAAGTAGAACAGTGGGAAGCATCAAGCTCGCTATTGATTTTGACCTTGTGGAGCACATCTGACCCAGTTAAAACCGATTCCAACCAAATACAGGAATGCGATTGATGTAAGACCGTTTATTCCTCCCCATCGGAGATGCACGGCTCATTTCTCTCGGAGTCAGATTTGCTTAAGTGGTCGATTGCTCAATTAATTTGATCAATTTACACGTTTGCAATTCATTATTTTATAACGATGCTATTCCACTGTTTAATTTATAATAATTAAAAGGCAAAGTAGAAATAATGAACAGAATTCGTCTCAACCTCGTGACATCCCAAATGCCAACTAAATACTTGGATCAAGAACAATTGAGTTGAGCAGAAAACCCCAAAAATTGACATTGCAGAGTTAATGGTTTAGACAGGAAGAGGAAGGTGGGAGACCCCCATGGGGTTTTCTGCTCAACTCAATTGTTCTTGATCAGAGCTGGCCTAGATACCAAGGCAAACAGGAAATCTGCTGCTGCCACACAATTTTGAGAATAAAGCAATTTAGATGGTGCATTCCAGACCCTCACCCCCCCTCCCAGGCAGCGCATTCCAGACCCTCTCCCCCCCTCCCAGGCAGCGCATTCCAGACCCTCTCTCCCCCCCCCCCCCCCCACCGCCCCCCCCCTCCCAGGCAGCGCATTCCAGACCCTCTCCCCACAGTGAATAAAAGGTGAAATAGTTTGAGGTCAGGATGATCTGTGACTGTAGGAGAACTTTCAGCTGGCGGCAAACCCATGTCCTTCTAGGTGGTAGAGGTTGCTACCTCTAGGAAGGTGTTGGCGAAGGAGCTTTGTGACGTGCTTCTTGTAGATGGTAGACCCTGGTGCCAATATGTGTTGATGGTGGAGGGGATGGATGGCGGAGGGGGTGGACGGCGGAGGGGGTGGATGGCGGAGGGGGTGGATGGCGGAGGGGGTGGACGGCGGAGGGGGTGGACGGCGGAGGGGGTGGACGGCGGAGGGGGTGGACGGCGGAGGGGGTGGATGGCGGAGGGGGTGGACGGCGGAGGGGGTGGACGGCGGAGGGGATGGACGGCGGAGGGGGTGGACGGCGGAGGGGGTGGACGGCGGAGGGGGTGGATGGCGGAGGGGGTGGATGGCGGAGGGGGTGGACGGCGGAGGGGGTGGATGGCGGAGGGGGTGGATGGCGGAGGGGGTGGACGGCGGAGGGGGTGGACGGCGGAGGGGGTGGATGGCGGAGGGGGTGGACGGCGGAGGGGGTGGACGGCGGAGGGGGTGGACGGCGGAGGGGGTGGACGGCGGAGGGGATGGACGGCGGAGGGGGTGGATGGCGGAGGGGATGGATGGCGGAGGGGATGGATGGCGGAGGGGGTGGATGGTGGAGGGGGTGGATGGCGGAGGGGGTGGATGGCGGAGGGGGTGGATGGTGGAGGGGATGGACGGCGGGCGGAGTGGACGGCGGAGGGGGTGGACGGCGGAGGGGGTGGATGGTGGAGGGGATGGATGGTGGAGGGGATGGATGGTGGAGGGGGTGGATGGTGGAGGGGATGGAGGGCGGAGGGGTGGATGGCGGAGGGGATGGATGGTGGAGGGGATGGATGGTGGAGGGGATGGATGGCGGAGGGGATGGACGGCGGAGGGGATGGACGGCGGAGGGGGTGGATGTTTAAGATGATGGATAGCGTCCAAGTCTCATTGTTATCCAGGTCCTGCAGCTTGGGAAGTTGGGATTGATTCTGTGAGACACATGGTGCTGAACATTGTGAACATCCCCTCTTCTGACCTTGTGATGAGAGGTCATTGATGAAGCAGCTGAAGATGGTTGGGGCCGAGGACACTACCCTGAGGAACTCCTGCAGTGATGTACCAGGACTGAGATGATTGACCTCCAACCACCACAACTATCTTCCTTTCCACCAGGTATGCTTCCAAACAGCGGAGAGTTTTCCCCCCGATTCCCATTGACTCCAGTTTTGCTTGGGCTCCTTGATGCCATATTCGGTCAAATGGTTCTTAGATGTCAAGGACATAAGAACACAAGAACTAAGAGCAGGAGTGGGCAATTCAGCCACTCGAGTCCGCTCCATCATTCAATACGATCATGGCCGATCTGCTCTCGGCCTCAACTCCACTTTCCTGCCCACCCTCCATAACCCTTCACCCCCCATTGCTCACCAAAAATCTGTCTAACTCCTCCTTAAATTTACTTTAAATTTATTATTAGTGAATTTCACAGATTGTCTACTCTTTCAGAGAAGTAATTTCGCCTCATTTTTGTTTTAAATCTGCTACCCCTTATTCTAGAACTGTGACCTCTCGTTCTAGATTGCCCTACAAGAGGAAGCATCCGCTCCACGTCTACTTTGCAAGTACCATTTATCTTGTACACCGCAATTAATCTCATAATAATCTTTATTGTCACAAGTAGGCTGACAAGTAACATTGCAATGAAGCTGCTGTGAAAAGCCGCTAGTCACCACATTCCGGCGCCTGTTCGGGCACACCGAGGGAGAATTCAGAATGTCCAATTCACCTATCAGCACGTCTTCCGGGACTAGTGGGAGGAAACCGGAGGAAACGAGAACGTGCCAAGTCCGCGCACACAGTGACCCAAGCCGGGAATTGAACCTGGAACCCTGGAGCTGTGAAGCAGCAGTGCTAACCGCTGTGGTACCGTGCCGCCCATCGAGTCTGCTCCGCCATGCCATCATGGCAGATCAGTCACATTCAGGTCAAAGACCCCAACTGGACAAAATATCAGTCGCTGTACCAAACCATTCAATAAAGCTCTGATAATCAGGCTCCATTTCCTTTCAAACCAATTGGGGGGCGGGGGGAGGAGAGAGAGAGAGAGAGACACGACAGCCAGTAATACATGAAGAGAAGAAGAAAAGATACGGCGACACCATTTCAAACAGAAGCCCAAAGCCTCGTTTCAGGGATTAGGCAACTGGACTGGTTAGTTCCCGCACAATACAGACAGCACTTTGCAGATCAGAATCATCACATTTTGAGAGTCAGTCACCTTCAGGACAGCAAACATGAACGAGTTAAAAAAAAAAACCACTCCTCCACAAATCCAGCGAACAGAAGTTGCGAAACGGCGGTTCTGGGTGTGATGCTGTGCAGGACACTGTACCCGTGATATCAGACTGTGAAAGACAAGCAATTCATCCGCTCTCCAGGCAGGAGCGACGGTGCCTCACAGCAGAGAATTCTAATCAGCTTTGTACCATCACAGGCGTGGATGCTCCTTTATTGCAGAGTGTTGCCTCCTCTCTATTTCCACCATTTCACACCCAATTGGGTTCAAAATGTGAATGTGTAACGCAGCTTCTGGTAAAGTGATTAACGCAATGAAGTGGCAGTGCTGTCAGAAAGAGAGAGCAAGCCACTTCGCCGCAACAGCTCACTGAGCTTCTGATTGCAGCCAAAAGTCCATTTAAATAGACTCACAATGCTTCACCTTTAAAGCAGGCAGTGGGCGATGGCAGTGGGCAATGGCAGTGGGCGATGGGTGGGATCTTTGCCAAGGCATGCCGATTCTCCACCACAGTGATAGAGGCGGGTACAATTTTGTCCTTTAAAAAGCACAAGACAGTTACATGGGCAGGGTGTGGTATGGGCCAATGCGTGCAAGTCAGACTAGCTTAGTGATAGAAAGTGGGTGGCATGGACAAGCGGGGCCGAAGGGCCTGTTTCCATGCTGTAAACATGTCTGACTCTATTACCTCATGCAAACAAGGACGAGCCACCCTGACTTCTGGTCAGCCCGGTGGCACAGTGGTTAGCACTGTTCCCTCACAGGGACCCTGGGTTCAATTCCAGTCTTGGGTCACTGTCTGTGCGGAGTCTGTACGTTCTCCCCGTGTGTGCGCGGGTTTCCTCCGGGTGCTCCGGTTTCCTCCCACAGTCCAAAGATGTGCGGGTTAGGTGGGGCTATGCGGTTAGGGCAGGGGGAGTGGGTCTAAGGTCGGGTGCTCTTTCAGAGGGTCGGTGCAGACCCGTTGGGCTGAGTGGCCTCCTTCTACACTATAAGAATTCTATGGTGCTGCAAACATGTTTAGAGAAAGTGGATGTGGGGGAGGGAGGGGTCGTCCGATTTTGGTCAGTCTGACCAAATCCAAATGGCTGGATGTTGACAGCTCAAAAGACCGATGGTTTTGGCCTGTCCACAGAATCCCTGGACGAGGACATGCGGATCTTCCAAACTGGAGTTAAAACGACACCGCACTGCAATTTTAAACGGCTGAAGTGGTAAAGATCCGCAGGCCGGTTTTCCAGCTGAAATCAAACATTTTGCCTTTAAAAGGTCACTTTAAATTCTTGGGAGGCACCACGGGCATCTTTTTAAACGAACAGTTGCTTCAAAATCCTGCCACTAATTAATCATCGGTCCATTCTGAAACGCCATATGAACTATTTCACAGGAGGCGAGCGTAAGCTGTGATTCAAAGCACAGCCTGGCGCCCAGGCCTTTTGCAAAGAAATGCTGCCTTTTGAACACCTCAGTTACTGAAGGGTGCTCGCTGGGGTACTGTAAACACGCTCGGCTCCTACGCCAGATAATGTATTTGGGCTCAGCACCGCTGATCGCTCCAATAATGGATCTTTATTTGCTCCATTAACTGGAGTGTATTTTTAACATGCTCAATATCCAGACAAATTTGGAGAGACAAGGGTCAGACAGAGAACCTTTGCACTATATTCAAGCTTACTGAAACAAATCACTTGTTGCCAATTGATAGATAGACAGATAAATAAATATGTACTGACAGTCCAAAGACATATAAACCCTCAGGGATTAAACATGACCTCAACTGCACTGGAGTAAACAGAATATTCACTATGTTCCTTTAAATATAAAAACAACACTAACCAATGTTCACCTGAGGCAGTGACGCGCTTCATCCTGACGGGAAGGCAGTGGCGTAGTGGTATTCTCACTAGGAATCCACAGACCCAGGGTAATGCTTTGGATACCCGGGTTCAAATCCCACCACAGCAGACGGTAAAATTTCAATTCAGCAAAACAAAAACAAAAATGCCCTTTCGAGAAGGAAATCTGCCCTCCTTACCCGGTCTGGCCTACACGTGACTCATAGAACATAGAACATAGAACAGTACAGCACAGAACAGGCCCTTCGGCCCTCAATGTTGTGCCGAGCCATGATCACCCTACTCAAACCCACGTATCCACCCTATACCCGTAACCCAACAACCCCCCCTTAACCTTACTTTTATTAGGACACTACGGGCAATTTATCATGGCCAATCCACCTAACCCGCACATCTTTGGACTGTGGGAGGAAACCGGAGCACCCGGAGGAAACCCACGCACACAGGGGGAGGACGTGCAGACTCCACACAGACAGTGACCCAGCCGGGAATCGAACCTGGGACCCTGGAGCTGTGAAGCATTTATGCTAACCACCATGCTACCCTGCTGCCCTTCTCGGGCAGTCCCTCAGGATCGAGGGCGACCAGCTTCCACTGCAGGGAGGTGGGTTCAGAGGTGGCCGACAAAGTCCGGTCCTGTTTGCACAGACTCTGCCACACGTTTGCCTGGCAGTGCTGGTGGGCGGCTCGCTCTGGGTTCTGCACACTCCTTCCGCTTTGATGCTTGGCCTCCGCGTGCTCCACCCTACGACCCGCGAGGTGATTGCCACCATCGCGGATGCCTTTTCTCCAGTGACTCCAGGCCCGCAGCAAATGGCCTTCCCCAGCGGCCGAGCAAGTGACTCAGTTGGGCAATAAATGCTGGCCCAGCCCAATGAATGAATTTAAAATTAATTTAGTGCAGTGTTCGTGCAGGTTACAAACGGGTTGCTAGAATGTTAGCCACACACGCACCAGCTTTGAAGATAAGAGAGAAGCTATAAGCATTAGACAAATATATCAATTATATTAGGTCAACAACGACTCAACAGTGTTTGTCCATGCTGCAAGATATCTCGCAGCCAATCTCTTTTTTTTAATAAATTTAGATTAGCCAATTATTTTTTCCAATTAAGGGGCAATTTAGCGTGGCCAATCCACCTACTCTGCACATTTTTGGGTTGTGGGGGTGAAACCCACACAGACACGGGGAGAATGTGCAAACTCCACACGGACAGTGACCCAGAGCCGGGATCGAACCTGGGACCTCAGCGCCGTGAGGCGGTTGTGCTAACCACTAGGCCACCGTGCTGCCCTTCGCAGCCAATCTCTACCTGAATAAATCAAATATCGAAAGAGAAACTCTATCAAGTAATAAAACGACGAATTCCCAACAGCAGCACAAGGCCCATGCCATCCACCCTTACCCCTCAGGACCCAACCAGAAGATTATGGACATTGCAAGCAGCAGATGAGAGAATATTTTAAAAATCGGAGACACAAAAGGTTTCATTATCACGGTGTAGTCTCCAAGTTTGAAATAGTTTGGACAAAACCAGATACTGTTGATCCACTGGGGGCAGTCGGATAGGCCCTGGTTGATAACCTGTTGCACAATGTCAGCCAGATACTCGGTCAAACCCTCTTGCTGCACAGCCAAGTCCAAAACTGTTCTTCTCTATGGTCACATTCTGAATAAACAAGCCCCACGACCCTCCCCCATGTCAATTCATCACCTTGAAAACCATTTCCGCAATCTGACAACCTTCAATCCATTTGGATTTGATTTATTGTCACGTGTACCGAGGTACAGTGAAACATACTGTTCCGTGTACAATCCAGGCAGATCGTTCCATACATGAAAAACACAGGACGTACGATAAATACCAAATGTAAATATACAGACACAGGCATTGGGTGAAGCATATGGAGTGTAGTACTACTCAGTGGAGAAGATGTGTGGAGAGATCAGTTCGGTCCATAAGAGGGTCGGTCAGGAGTTTGGTAACAGCGGGGAAGAAGCTGTTTTTGAGTCTGTTTGTGCGTGTTCTCAGGCTTCTGTATCTCCTGCCCGTGTGAAGATTTTGGAAGAGAGAATAACACGGGTGGGAGGGGTCTTTGATTATGATGCCCGCTTTCCCCAGGCTGCGGGAGGTGTAGACGGAGTGAATGGATGGGAGGCAGGTTTGTGTGATGGTCTCTCTGTAGTTTCTTGCGGTCTTGGGCTGAGCAGTTGCCATACCAGGCTGTTACTCAGCCAGACAGGATGCTTTCTACGGTGCATCTGTAAACATGGTAACAGTCAGCATTTATAAAAATTAATAAGAGTCAATGTGGGCATGCCAAATTTCTTTATTTCCTGAGGACGTATAGGCGCTGTTGTGCTTTCTTGGTCGAAGCGTCGATGTGCGTTTTGCGAGTATGGAGGTGATGCGCTTCATGACCAACCTCTCGAAGTACTTTGTTACGATCAATGTCAAGGCCACCGGACGGTAGTCATTGAGGCACGTTGCCTGGATCTTCTTTGGCACCGGTACAATGGTGGTCTTCTTGAAGCAGCTGGGAACCTCGGAACCGAGTAGGGGGAGGTTGAAGATGTCGGCGAATACACACGCCAGCTGGTCCGCGCAGGATCAGAGTGCACGACCAGGGACTGTGTCAGGATCTGTTGATTTCCGAGAGTTCACTTTCAGGGTTTTGCTCCTTCCTATGTAACTACATTTACTTGGTCCAAGGCTGACCAGTATGAAATGGCTCCAGCTCCTCAAACATTGTGGGGCCCATTTCAATAGCTGCTGTCAGTCCAGCTTCAAAAAGAGCCTTTGCTCTCCATCCTCTTAACCTATTACCAAACCCCATCTTAACCTATTACCAATCCCCATCTTAACCGATTACCAATCCCCATCTTAACCGATTACCAATCCCCATCTTAACCTATTACCAATCCCCATCTTAACCTATTACCAATCCCCATCTTTACCTATTACCAATCCCCATCTTTACCTATTACCAATCCCCATCTTAACCTATTACCAAACCCCATCTTAACCTATTACCAATCCCCATCTTAACCTATTACCAATCCCCATCTTTACCTATTACCAATCCCCATCTTAACCTATTACCAAACCCCATTTTAACCGATTACCAATCCCCATCTTAACCAATTACCAATCCCCATCTTAACCTATTACCAATCCCCATTCTTAACCTATTACCAATCCCCATCTTAACCTATTACCAGTCCCCATCTTAACCTATTACCAATCCCCATCTTTACCTATTACCAATCCCCATCTTAACCTATTACCAGTCCCCATCTTAACCTATTACCAAACCCCATTTTAACCAATTACCAATCCCCATCTTAACCAATTACCAATCCCCATCTTAACCTATTACCAATCCCCATTCTTAACCTATTACCAATCCCCATTCTTAACCTTTTACCAATCCCCATCTTAACCTATTACCAATCCCCATCTTTACCTATTACCAATCCCCATCTTAACCTATTACCAAACCCCATTTTAACCGATTACCAATCCCCATCTTAACCAATTACCAATCCCCATCTTAACCTATTACCAATCCCCATTCTTAACCTATTACCAATCCCCATCTTAACTTATTACCAATCTCCATCTTAACCTATTACCAATTCCCATTCTTAAGGTCCTTAAGTGAATGCTCACCGTCCAGTCACTCCCCACCTCTTCATCAATCCTGTTCAAATCCCAGTTTCTACACTGAGGTTAGAGTTTTCCATGAGCAATCTACTTTCAAGGTTCTCTGACCTCTGTACCAAGCCCACACGGGCACCCGATAAGGTAGGCACCCTCCCCTCCATTTACCAGCTCACGGTGACTCCAGTCTGCTCAGTCTCATTGGGAAGTGTACTAATGTTGCATCAGGAAGCAACCAGGGAAGATTTTGTGATGCTATCATAAAACCCACATGTTTTTGAAGTTAATATATGGGATATGGGCATCACTGGTTAGGCCAGCTTTGTTACCCATCCCTAGTTGCCCTCAGAAGGTGGTGGTGAGCTGCCTTCTTGAACCCGCTGCAGCCCACTGTGCTTTTTTTAGAACTGTACAGCACAGAACAGGCCCTTCGGCCCTCGATGTTGTGCCGAGCAATGATCACCCTACTCAAACCCACTTATCCACCCTATACCCGTAACCCAACAACCCCCCCTTTAACCTTACTTTTTAGGACACTATGGGCAATTTAGCATGGCCAATCTACCTAACCCGCACATCTTTGGACTGCTGTTAGGGAGGAGTCCCAGGATTTTCACCCAGTGACAGTGACGGAATGATGCTATTATTTCCAAGTCAGGATAGTGACTGACTTGGAGGGGAACTCTCAGGTTTCCATGTATCTGCTGCCTTTGTCCTTCAAAATGGTAGAGGCGGTGGAAGGTGCTTTCGAAGGAATCTCGGCGAGTTCCTGCAGTGCACTGTGTAGATGGGACACACAGCTGTCACTGTTAGCCAGCAGTGGAGGGAGTGAAAGGGCTACCCATCAAGCAGGCTCGACACTTAGCACTGAGGATATGGCAATATGGTTTCTCATACCCTCCACAGCACTTAAACGCACATTCGCCCAGTATACACACACCAATGGACCCCGCACAGCCCTCTAAAAGTGCCAATCAACCAGACCGTTAAAGTTTTAATGGCGAGACAAGTTACAGGTGACCCTGTGGGGGAGGGGTTGGGGCAAAAAGTAAGATTAAAAAGAGATCAAACTGGGGTGGGGGGGGAGAGATAATGATTATTTTAATCTTATTCACACCCCCCCCCCCAACCCTCTCCGCCTGAGCACCACCTACAACATGTGCTGACGCTAGCGTCCGTGACACTTTGTCAAATCTCTCCCGAGCTCCCACCTATCTCTGACCTTCTATTTTGCTCCATCTCTTCGACAGCATAAAACCCCCTTTCAGCTCTGACCAGTCACACGGACTCGAAACGTTAACTCTGTTCCTCTCTCTCTCTCTCCACAGATGCTGCCTGAACTGCCGAGTTTTCCCAGCATTTCCTGTTTCTAACTCGGGTTTCCCGCACCTGCGGCACTTTGCTTTCATGCCCAGGCAAGTGGGGACATTTGCTGATGACTGCCCGATGCTCGGCACCATGCAGTCAGTATCCACATGGCAACAAGAGCTGGACCTCATTGAAAGTTTGGACTGTGAAACAACGAGTAACAGGCAGGTTAGGCAAGTGGCAGACGATAGAACGATAAAGAGTCAACCCATTGCGAGGCCTCTTCCTGTGTCGTAAAACACAACGACATTCATACCACTGTTTTACATCCTGGGAGTTACCATGAACCAGGAACTGAACTGGACTAAGCCACGTGAATACAGTGGCTACATGAACCCACCAATGGTTGAGAATTGTGCGACATGGTGCACAGTAGTTAACACTGTTGCCTCGCAGCGCCAGGGATCCGGGTTCAAGTCCAGGTTTGGGTGACTGTGTGGAGTCTGCACGCACTCCCAGTGCCTGCGTGGGTTTCCTCCGGATGCTCCGGTTTCCTCCCACAGTCCAAAGTTGTGCAGGTTGGGTGGGGTTACTGGGATAGGGCACGGGAGTGGCCTGCGCACGGTGCTCTTTCAGAGGGTCAGTGCAAAACCGATGGGCTGAATGGCCGTGTTTGCACTGATTTACCATCTGATCCCCCCCCCCCCCCCCCCCCCCCCCCCCAGGTCAATCCACCATCTCAAAGACACATGGCAGGAGTGTGATGGAGCCTCACGGTAGCATGGTGGTTAGCATCAATGCTTCACAGCTCCAGGGTCCCAGGTTCGATTCCCGGCTGGGCCACTGTCTGTGTGGAGTCTGCACGTCCTCTCCGTGTGTGCGTGGGTTTCCTCCGGGTGCTCCGGTTTCCTCCCACAGTCCAAAGATGTGCGGGGTTAGGTGGATTGGCCATGCTAAATTGCCTGTAGTGTAAGGTTAATGGGGGGATTGTTGAGTTACGGGTATACGGGTTACGTGGGTTTGAGTAGGGTGATCATTGCTCGGCACAACATCGAGGGCCGAAGGGCCTGTTCTGTGCTGTACTGTTCTATGTTCTATGGATGAGCAGAGCTCCAATCAAGAAGCTCGACACCATGGAGGACAACGCAACCCGCTGGACGAGTGCCCCATTAACTATGAGAGTACAGTGGTTTCAGTCTGTACCATTTACAAAATGCACTGTAGCAACTCAGCAAGACTCCTTCAATAGTACCGTCCAAACCCACGATCATCATCACTGAAGGACAAGAGCAGCAAGTGGGGTGTAGGTGCCGGCCAGTGACACCCAGATCGCGTGAACATATCAATCAAACTTCAAGAGTAAGAAAGATGCATCCAAAAATACAAGCCTATTGGTCCAATGTCAGTTGAAAGGAAGTTTCCAGAATCTGTTATTAGAGACAGAGTGCCCGAGAAATAAACAGAAACCGGTTAAAGTGACCTAGCATGGATTTGTACAGGGTCAGTCCAGTCTAGCATTCCGCAGCCTGCTCCATCAGAGTGTGTCAACGGATGCTACTTATTTGTGCTTCCAGATGGAATCGGACAAATTCCCACACAACAGACTTAAAAATGAGTTTGTGGAACTCCAGGCAATCCACTGGCTGCGTGTGGAACTCCAGGGAATCCGCTGGCTGCGTGTGGAACTCCAGGGAATCCACTGGCTGCGTGTGGAACTCCAGGGAATCCACTGGCTGCGTGTGGAACTCCAGGCAAACCACCGGCTGCGTGTGGAACTCCAGGCAAACCACCGGCTGCGTGTGGAACTCCAGGGAATCCACTGGCAGCGTGTGGAACTCCAGGCAATCCACTGGCTGCGTGTGGAACTCCAGGCAATCCACTGGCTGCGTGTGGAACTCCAGGGAATCCACTGGCTGCGTGTGGAACTCCAGGGAATCCGCTGGCTGCGTGTGGAACTCCAGGCAAACCACTGGCTGCGTGTGGAACTCCAGGCAAACCACTGGCTGCGTGTGGAACTCCAGGGAATCCACTGGCTGCGTGTGGAACTCCAGGGAATCCGCTGGCTGCGTGTGGAACTCCAGGGAATCCACTGGCTGCGTGTGGAACTCCAGGGAATCCACTGGCTGCGTGTGGAACTCCAGGGAATCCACTGGCTGAGTGTGGAACTCCAGGGAATCCACTGGCTGTGTGTGGAACTCCAGGCAATCCACTGGCTGCGTGTGGAACTCCAGGCAAACCACTGGCTGCGTGTGGAACTCCAGGCAATCCACTGGCTGTGTGTGGAACTCCAGGCAATCCACTGGCTGTGTGTGGAACTCCAGGCAATCCACTGGCTTGCTTCAGAAATTGCTTCCCTGTGAAAACGTCCGTCCACACCCCACACCACCGTCGTTCCCCCCGACAACGCCCCCCTGTAGTACCCGGCACTGATTTTCGTTTTGTGATCAAGTCATAGATTATCATAGAATTTACAGTGCAGGAGGCGGCCATTCGGCCCATCGAGTCTGCACCGGCTCTTGGAAAGAGCACCCTACCCAAGGTCAACACCTCCACCCTATCCCCATAACCCAGTAACCCCACCCAACACTAAGGGCAATTTTGGACACTAAGGGCAATTTATCATGGCCAATCCACCTAACCTGCACATCTTTGGACTGTGGGAGGAAACCGGAGCACCCGGAGGAAACCCACGCAGACACGGGGAGGACGTGCAGACTCCGCACAGACAGTGACCCAAGCCGGAATCGAACCTGGGACCCTGGAGCAGTGAAGCATTTGTGCTAACCACAATGCTACCGTGCTGCCCCTCCGGGACTGGTGACACAGAAAACCCGAGTCAAAGGCGAGCGTGTTACCCTCTGTGCTGCAGCTGCCACGTGGAGGAATCCTTAAGGCGGCGAGAAACCGTCTACTGACGCGGAGAACGTTCCATCACTATTTACTGGCAGTGAAATACAAGTCGTGCCCACGTTACGGAGCACGACACAATGAATACCGTCAAGGAGATTGGCAGGAGAAGCCAAAATGGGCCAAATGGCCTCCTTCATTGGGGGATGACTCTATAAAATGAGGTTCGCGACCAATGGTCAAGCACTCTAATCGCCAGCAGAACAAAGTAATTTTGCAATTGTATCAAGTTAGAATACAACTATTACCACCACCGCACTCCATAATACCACTATTGTAAGAGGTCTGAAAGCAACTATTATCTGCAATTCTCTGCGGGCAGTCTGTTACTGGGGTCTGTGCGCTTTCTCCGTCAGGAAATGAATATGCATCAGTCCCATAAATAGTCACCAGAAGCCAAGTAAAGATAATGGTGCCTGGAACACAGTAACAGGAGGCACAGCGGGAGCAAGTTCGTCGCGACAACTGCAAATTGGTGTTTGAAGAAAGAGTAGTTTCAATTATGAGTTTGCAAAGAGCAGGTCTGTCATTTAGAGAACAAGGGGAGATTGCGAATAAGCACAATTATTGCATTAGCAGAATAGTATGAGAGGTGACCAACAGAGAACGACTCAGAAACGAGCACAGTGGGATACTGAGCAACCGGCCATCGGGCAATTCTCACCCCATCTGTCTGGGGCAAATTCAACAACTTTTGGGATAAAAAGGCAACAGTTCCGGCCTTGGATGGAGTCTGCACATTCTCCCCGTGTCTGCGTGGGTTTGCTCCGGGTGCTCCAGTTTCCTCCCACAGTCCAAAGAAGTGCAGGTTCGGTGGATTGGGATGGTGCTCTTTCAGAGTCGGTGTAGAATCGATGGGCTGAATGGCCTCCTTCTGCGCTGTAGGGATTCTATGGATTCATCATCTATTGGGATGTTGGCACCCGTCTGCAAACGGTAAACACTGCAGCTCTGGTGCGAGCTTTTAAACAATTAAATAAAAAGGTGGGAAATATTTCAACACTACCGCATTTAGGTCCCCAAAACTATTTGCGATTCCTCACACACTAAAGCACTCCACATGCAAATGCAGAAAGACCTGGACAATATCCAGGCTTGAGCTGACAAGTAGCAACTAACACTCATTCCGCACAATGACCATCTCCAATAAGAGAGAATCAATCCATTGCCCCATGACATTCAATGGCTTTACCATCACTAAATTCCCCCCCCCCCCCCCCCCATAACAATGTCCTGGGGGTTACCATTGACCAGAAACTCAACTGGACTAGCCATATAAATACTGTGGCTACAGCAGGTCAGAGGCTGGGAATCCTGCGGCGAGTAACTCACCTCCTGACCCCCCCAAAGCCTGTCCACCATCTACAAGGCACAAGTCAGGAGTGTGATGGAATACTCTCCACTTGCCTGGATGAGCGCAGCTCCCAACAACACTCAAGAAGCTCAACACCATCCAGGACAAAGCAGCCCCGCTTGATTGCTCCCCTTCCACAAACATTCACTCCCTCCACCACTGACGCACAGGGGCAGCCGTGTGTACCATCTACAAGATTCACTGCAGCAACTCACCAAGGTTCCTTCGGCAGCGTCTTCCAAACCCACGACTACTACCATCTAGAAGGACACGAGCAGCAGATAGCTGGAAACTCCACCCCAGACCCCACCCCATGAGGATGGCAGAAGGCAAGCGTGACACCGAACCTGACGACAGGTCTCCTGGATGGAGGAGCTACAAGCAGCAGCTGACAGTTTGCTAACTTGGCTTACACACAGGATTGATCTTGGGTCCCTTTGCACAAAGGTAAAAGCAAAAAACATGCAACAAATAAAAAAAGATTTGGTGCTCAAAAGCACGGTAGCTTTTGTAAAGGAGGAGGAAGTAGCGAGAGATCAGAGGTGATTAAGGTGGGGCATCCCCTGGCAGCCGGTAGTGACACTGTTGGAAGTAAGCCGTTGCTAGAGCAGGAGGTGCGTGCAGACCATGTATTTGGTGAAAAGGAGATGGTCTTAGTTGGGTACGGAGAGATTTTAACAGCGATTCACTGGAGTGCTGTTGTTTCCATGAGAATACATGGCTGGGACACGGGGAGAGAGGGGCTGCAATCTGTGCAAGGAGAGCAGCCTCCAGCTGCCCCTTGAAGCAATACAAGACCATCAGCGTTTCTGCAAGCGTGGGGGGGGAAATGACGGAGCCCGTGACCGGCGAGGTGAAGGAAAAATAGTCTTGGTGTGGAAAGGAAATGGGTCTCCGGCAAACTCCAAGAAGACTGGGGTGCCAGAGGAACAGGTCAACGGTGCCAAACTGGGACTGAGGGGAGGGAGTTCGTCAGGTGTTCAGTTGAGGAGGGGAGGGGGGGGGGCAGGGATTGGTGAGAATGACTTTGTGAAGGCAGAATCAAAGGGATAACTGCTGCTGAGGTTGGAGTGGGGAGGTATCTAGACCCAGCACTTGTAATTGTGAACACACGGCCCCAGCTCCTGGTTCCCAGCCCAGGAAATAGGACCTTCAACCTCAGCTTCGGGCCTTGCCCAGCAACACGTCCACCACCCAGACACCACCAGAAAATGCTGGGAATGTTCAACAGGCTGAGCAGGGGGCGCCAGTTCAGCTAAAAGGCTAATGGGTTGAGCCACAGACGCTGCCAGGTCCGCCAGAGCACAGACAGCACTTTCTGCGTCCACTCCAGATGGTCAATACCGTCCTGAAACTTCTCTGCCTGAATCTCAGATCCCCACCCCCCAGCATACTGCGAGGATTCAGCACACAGCCTGCATTCACAGTCGGCACCTTTTGCATGCCTGCCGTTTGATTTAAGCCAGCTGACAGATAAGCCTAAAATACAGCCTCCAGAGATCTGTTCTAAATTAATTTCTTGCTCCATTCTGCACAGCCGAATCCATTCACTCAGAAAGAGGATTTTAAAGTGCCTGTAAATCTGAATTGCATCCAATTTAACAGCAAAGTACAATGCTCACATTAAATTAAATTAAGTTAAAATGCAAATGTTCCGTTAAATGGGCACCCAAGAGCTTATTAAGTCATCAGGAAAGACAAAAAGCCAGAATTCTAACCAGGGGGAAAGCCAGCCGGGACTTGCCACAGACAGCAGGCAGATAAGTGCCAATCTGCAGCCCAAACTCACAGTAGCAGCACGCTATCCCTGAACACATGCGCCCGTTGGGATTTGCCAGCAGCCAAACGCGACCGTTTTCATCGGGAAAGGTGAAGGAAGTCCCCAGGACCTCGGGGCTAATTTTTAACCCACCGCTCTGGAAAATCCGCTCACTCACTCATCACCCTTTTTGAAAATGATTTCCTACCCTTTCCAGAGAGGTCACAGCACCGCGAAGCCTGCCCAAGCAAGGCACGCTAACGACCTTTATCCAAATCTACATCCCTTCCATGAGGCAGCGCTATCTGTAACTCGATCCACAACCGGTACAATTGAGGCTCACGTCTCGTTCTTTCTTGCTGAAGAAAATTACCCTGCATGAGCGAATGCACCCACTGTAAGGTTATGTTTTAGAAATAGGATACAGCACAGCATAAACCACCTCCCCCCCCTTTGGATGCAAATTGGTTCCTGGGCAGTACACAGAAATCTATTATGTATGCTCCACCTGACTGCAGAACAGAACTCAGCCAGTCACAAATTCAGAAATAAACTTACAAGCAATATAGGTGAGATGGCAAAGCGTGATCCAGCAATGAGCCTCTGGAGATAAGCAATTTGCATTTGTATTATCAGCAGACCACATCCATGCACAGTTCTGCTCTCCACATCATACAAAAGGGTAGAGGGACAACGCAGAGGGTGTCAAAAATTAAAGATTCACAAGGCTGACAGCATAACTGAGAGGATAGACTAATGGCTTCCGGATTGGAAGGCTATGCGGGTCAAGTCTCACTCTGGGGCGTGAGCACAAAGGGTCTGACACCCCTGTGGGTGCCCAACGCTGTCAGAGATGGGAGATGTCTGCCCTCCAGAGCTCCCCTGGCGTTACTTCACAGGAGTTGGTCAAAATGTTTTGTGCCCTTCAAACAGACCAAAAAGGCTACATAAACCCCAATATCTCGTCTCGAAGGAAATACTGAATTGCAGTAAAGGTGTAACCCCCTCTTTTGGATGTGGGGTTTAAAACACTGATCAACAGTTACCTCTCTCACTGCCCTCCTCCGGCGGCGAGGGAGGAGGGTGGTGAGGGAGGAGGGTGGTGAGGGAGGAGGGCGGCGAGGGGGGAGGGCGGCGAGGGGGGAGGGCGGCGAGGGAGGAGGGCGGCGAGGGGGGAGGGCGGCGAGGGCGAGGGAGGGCGGCGAGGGCGAGGGAGGGCGGCGAGGGGGGAGGGCGGCGAGGGAGGAGGGCGGCGAGGGGGGAGGGCGGCGAGGGCGAGGGAGGGCGGCGAGGGGGGAGGGCGGCGAGGGGGGAGGGCGGCGAGGGAGGAGGGCGGCGAGGGGGGAGGGCGGCGAGGGCGAGGGAGGGCGGCGAGGGGGGAGGGGCGGCGAGGGGGGAGGGCGGCGAGGGAGGAGGGCGGCGAGGGGGGAGGGCGGCGAGGGAGGGAGGGCGGCGAGGGAGGGAGAGCGGCGAGGGAGGGAGGGCGGACCCCGCGAGGGCGGAGGAGAGGGCGGCGAGGGCGAGGGAGGGCGGCGAGGGAGCAGGGCGGCGAGGAGGGAGGGCGGCGAGGGATGGGTGGCGGCGAGGGGGAGGAGGCGGCGGAGGGGGTTGAGGGCGGCGAGGGAGCAGGGCGGCGAGGGGGGAGGAGGCGAGGGAGGAGGGCGGCGAGGGGGGGGAGGGCGGCGAGGGTCGAGGGAGGGCGGCGAGGGCGAGGGAGGCACGGCGAGGGCGGGGAGAGGGCGGGCGAGGGAGGAGGGCGGCGAGGGAGGAGGGCGGCGAGGGGGGGAGGGGCGGCAGAGGGAGCAGGGCGGCGAGGGAGGAGGGCGGCGAGGGGGGAGGGCGGCGATGGGAGGAGGGCGGCGAGGGAGGAGGGCGGCGAGGGGGGAGGGCGGCGAGGGAGGAGGGCGGCGAGGGGGGAGGGCGGCGAGGGAGGAGGGCGGCGAGGGGGGAGGGCGGCGAGGGAGGAGGGCGGCGAGGGAGGAGGGCGGCGAGGGGGGAGGGCGGCGAGGGAGGAGGGCGGCGAGGGGGGAGGGCGGCGAGGGCGAGGGAGGGCGGCGAGGGCGAGGGAGGGCGGCGAGGGGGGAGGGCGGCGAGGGAGGAGGGCGGCGAGGGGGGAGGGCGGCGAGGGCGAGGGAGGGGCGGCGAGGGCGAGGGGAGGGCGGCGAGGGAGCAGGGCGGCGAGGGGGGAGGGCGGCGAGGGAGCAGGGCGGCGAGGGAGCAGGGCGGCGAGGGAGCAGGGCGGCGAGGGAGCAGGGCGGCGAGGGAGGGCGGCGAGGGAGCAGGGCGGCGAGGGAGCAGGGCGGCGAGGGAGCAGGGCGGCGAGGGAGGGCGGCGAGGGAGCAGGGCGGCGAGGGAGCAGGGCGGCGAGGGAGGGCGGCGAGGGAGCAGGGCGGCGAGGGGGGAGGGCGGCGAGGGAGCAGGGCGGCGAGGGAGCAGGGCGGCGAGGGAGCAGGGCGGCGAGGGAGCAGGGCGGCGAGGGAGGGCGAGGGAGGAGGGTGGTGAGGGGGAGGGCGGCGAGGGAGGGCGGCGAGGGCGAGGGAGGAGGGCGGCGAGGGAGGAGGGCAGCGAGGGTGAGGGAGGAGGGCGAGGGAGGAGGGCAGTGAGGGTGAGGGGCGAGGGCGAGGGAGGAGGGCAGTGAGGGAGGAGGGCAGCGAGGGTGAGGGAGGAGGGTGGTGAGGGGGAGGGCGGCGAGGGAGGGCGGCGAGGGCGAGGGAGGAGGGCGGCGAGGGAGGAGGGCAGCGAGGGTGAGGGAGGAGGGTGGTGAGGGGGAGGGCGGCGAGGGAGGGCGGCGAGGGCGAGGGAGGAGGGCGGCAAGGGAGGAGGGCAGCGAGGGTGAGGGAGGAGGGCGAGGGAGGAGGGCAGTGAGGGTGAGGGGCGAGGGCGAGGGAGGAGGGCGGCGAGGGTGAGGGAGGGAGAAACTGCAATGCTGCAGCCTGGAAGCGGCAGGGGAACGGGTTAGTGTCGAGCAGCTAAAATATGGCACAACGTGAATGTCCTCTCCCTCCCCACAGCCAATAACAGATTCTCTCTCTCTCTCTTCTTCACATAGTTTAAAATAGGCAAAATCTTCAAACCCCACCAGCTCCTGGAGTAATAACAGGAACTGGTTAGAAGTGGATTAACACGAGAGACTTCCTGTGGCGGCCGTGGAGGGAGCGGTCGCACACAGGGCGGCTCCTGCTCAAAGAGGTTCGTTTTGGCCATTTTTCCCCGGTTTTT